>NC_082397.1:5439412-5576912 GCF_031168955.1 Gadus macrocephalus
TCATGTATAAAGCTACTTTATAAAAAAAAAAAAAAAAAGGTTTATTCACTGCCTGGAGTGTCAGCCCAGCAGCTGTTCCGTTCGTGTCTGGTCTGTCATGTAAAAAGATTCCCCAGTTCTATTAATCCTTACAATATTCAGCCTTGAGATATTCCATTACAGGGATGTCTGAAACCCCTCCCGGCACGCTGGATGTTGGCTATTCGAGTCAAGCTGTTCCTAAGTATTTAATTACTTTAACTAACACAACATCGTCAATGTATCTCTAGCAATCTAACGACGTAATAACAATCTACTGTAACACACAAACAGCTTTGTTTTTTTAACGGCGAAAAAACGGTACAGTAGTAAACGGTGGAAGACAGCCCGGTATAATTGAAAACATCATTATGCAGTCAGCCCTCAGTACCTCTTGCTATCCCCGTTCTGGATCACACACCGACCAGTTTCTATGGCAATACTCGATGTGGCTCGCTCAGCATGCTGCGAGCCAAAGCCAAATGCGATCCTCCATTTCAATAATTTTCGGAAATTGTATTCTGATGTAAATGCCGGCTGGTCCCTGGGAAGTTAATGAACACACTGGAATGTCAGAAGGGCATTCCACATTCTATGCGAGGAAGGGCTTCTTCTGATTCCCGTGTTTGGGTGGAGGTGTGACAGACTTCATTTTCCATTCACACATTGCTGAGGGAGGGAGAACGGTTTATTGAGCTCCGTCCTGCACTGCTCGGTAATGGCGAAACGGAATAACCATTTCAACTAGTGTCTATATGCAGGCCTACAACACCTAGCTTATTTGTGTTTGCAGAATTTTTACATTTATAAGACGGAGCAGGATCATACGAATACTGACATGGGATTTGCCAACTAAGAAACACGACTATGGTGCTATGTATTATGTTATTTTTAAGAAAGAAGTACTGCTTTCAGTTCCTCAACGTTGGCACAGCCAACGTTTATAAAAGGGACAGTTGAAGCAGAACACACCAGACGCATAAAAAAAAACGAAATTAACATTAAAGGAAGCTCGGCCCTAGGAAGTCATACAAAGCAAAAGGAAAGCTTTTAATATCTCCAAGCAAAGCAAGAGCATTTCTGGCAGCGAAGGAAAACAACAGGGATGATTTGAGGAGAGGAAAACAGAGAAGTGTACGCTACAGTGCGAGAGGGCTTAAGGGACGTCGCTTGGGACTGAGTTTGAAGCTGTGTGACCGTCTCTGACCCTTAAGTGTTATCCGCCTCAAGCAATGCTAACTCCAATAGTGCTCAGCTAGGGATGCCGGTCAGCAGGTTAGGCAGCGGATGGAAAATGACATTTTATGCGTCCTTGGGTCATGCGAACAGCAACCATCTGGAGAAAATGCCCAACATGAATAACTTGTGGCTGTCATCTGTGTACGTAGGAGTAAAACATGAAAAGACGAGAAGCTTGTTTTTCAACCAATTCCACTGAATCCGGCCACCAGAGACCCAAACACATAGATTATATTGAGAGGGGAAGTTGAGAGGATGCCCAAACAACATCACATCCCAGCACTCTATAAAGTAGAACAGTCTGACCCAGGAGGGAACTGCTGGATTCATGAATATTTAATGCATCCTTATTTCCTCTGACTTGTGGCCAGTTATTTATGACAAGAGATCTGAACTTTGAAAAGTCAGGCAGATCTATGTTGGCGGGATCTATGTTCAAACACTTAATTCAACACAGGGGGACTTTATTTCAAATCAGCGGTGCTATTGTCCCAGGCTATGTTCCCATCACCTCTGTTAGATTGATAATTATGACAAATGAAATTATAAAATGTCAAGTGTCAAATAATGATAACCATAGTAATGATAATGAAAATGTTACTTGTTAATTAAAATAGTTCAATATATTTATTTAAATTAATCAAAGAAAACCTTAGATGATGCTGAGTCCAATGACTGTAAGCCCTCTTCCCCATATGTCAGATAAATTATTATTTATGCATTCCCTTTCCATTAGCGCTTTGCAATTCATTTTGGCCACAAAATTAATTTGTGCAAATGAACAGTGCTTTTATTTAGCCCATGAGGGGGCCTCGTTTTTCACAGACCGATGTTGAAGTCTTTTGTTAATAGCAATTGTATGTTTTTCTATTATAGTTCTGGCCCCCCATTGTCTTCATTAATAGTCAAATCTAGGAAGAGATCAGTACAATAAGGAACTGGCTCATGTCGCGACAATGTGATAATAATAACACTTGTTCGGCTAACGTCGTTCACTCTTCGAGCAAACCGAGACCTAGAAGCGGGTGAAGTAGAAGCTGACTATGGTGTAGCGGCAGAGTGAGGCTATCTCCCCCCCAACACACCTGCACGTCAACCCCCCTCTGAGGCCCACCAAACGCACGTCTTGGTGGGCCAGATTTAATTTAGATTAACCTTCCATTTCAGGTGTGTTCCTTCCCCTCTTGTCTCGTCTACCAAATAACCTGTGAGACGCTTGGAAGCTTCCCTACACCCGTCGGCTGTTCCATTACTCTCATTGCCGGGAGCGATATGTTATCCTGCACCCCCCCCCCCCCCCCCCCCCTTCCCCCTCCGCCGGAATACATTTGTTAAACCGTGCCCCATTATAATTCACCGAAAAACACCTTTGTACGGACTATTATAGTGGCGCTACCTTGATGGCAACGCGTCCGCACCTCTTATCTGGCTCACCGTAGAAGTATGCCTCGCTGTTCCTCCACAGATGTGTTAATCAGCTAGTGTTGAGCAATTCCCTCCCTGTCTCCTTTCATCTCCAGCCCAGCTTCCTCGGGTCGACGGGGGGTCGGATCCGCGCCCCGGCCAGAAGTGTGTGTCGACACAAGCGCCGCTAGATTAGCGAGCGCAGTGTTTGTTTGTAAAGTCGCAACCTTGCCGCGGTTACTTGGAATAATGGTTGTTTTAAGAACAAACGACGTGCTGTTTTATTAACTAACCGGTTTTATTGTGCAAGCGTGTGGGATTGTGTAAGTGAGCGTGTGTTTGCGTTTGTGAGCGTGGGTGTGTGTGTGTGTGTGTGTGTGTGTGTGTGTGTGTGTGTGTGTGTGTGTGCCTGTCTGCGTAACAACAACAGATATTTCCAACAGGAGGTGAGAACTCATCAGACATGAGGGCTCACCGACTGGGTAGAGTGCCGAGGACGGTTTGCGGTTGCCATGACTATGCCGAGCTGAACTAAAGAGGTCCAGATTAGAGTGGAGTGGCATTCTAGATGGATGTTCCAGAATCATGTTGTAGATCTGGAATCTGGAAGTATGATTTTGAAATAAGGATAGTAGTTTTAGATCTGGTATAACATTCTCAGGGCGTAAAGGTACATAACCAGTAATATAACACCCTATGTGAGTAATGTGTATTTTTATGTTTTTATTACTCTTTCAATTCTCTTTTTAAATTATTTAACAACAATCCAATGAAAATATTGAATTATTGAATTGATGCCTGTCAATTAGGATGATTGATTGTTGTGAGTGTTAATCGATCAAAACCTATAGTTGATTGATGCTAATTAAATAATGTTTACTAATTAAGTAAAGCCTCATTAGGATGAAGCAGATAGAAATGTGACGTGCTCAGAGAGAAAACCCCAACAGGTTTGAGGCGGCATACAACATATAATGTGGCCCCACTACCCTGTTTTTCATGGTTTCTGCTTCTGACCGAACAACAACCGTAGGTAGAACCCAGAAGCCTGCTTTGAATGATTATGATCTGTGATAGGGAGGGGCAGGCGATTCCCCCAAGTGTCCAACCGTTGAACTTCCGACATCTTTATGTGCCTGGGGAGCTCCAGCCAACTCTTGGCTGGAATACTGCTGAGGCGAGCTGAGCTGTCATATCCAAGGAAACATTGCACTACGTTTAACATTCGCTTCATTAGCATGGTGGGGATCTGCAAGCGGATCAACTGGGACTTGTACGATTACTCTCTTAAGGATAGCCTCGGCAAGGTGTGTGGAAAAACGTTAGAGTTAATTTGGCTGCATTTCAACCTGATTAGTCTGGAGATTTATTTTGGACTGAAATGAAACAGGGTTGGAAGTTTGGAATAAGAAAGAACATGTGAAACTTTGTTTTTTCCTCTGTCTCGGATGTGATGAAAATACCAACACCTTGGTTTGCTTTCACCTTGTCCATGCTAGGATTCATTAAACAACACACTCTTCTGGGACTGTGTGTGTGTGTGTGTGTGTGTGTGTGTGTGTGTGTGTGTGTGTGTGTGTGTGTGTGTGTGTGTGTGTGTGTGTGTGTGTGTGTGTGTGTGTGTGTGTGTGTGTGTGTGTGTGCACGATTGCGCTTGTGTGTAAGTGTGTGTGAAAGTGATGTATATCCATGTGCATGTGTGTGAAAGTGCATGCATTGATATGTGTTTGTTCGAATGTGTGTGTGAGCGTGTGCGTGTGCGTGTGTGTGTGCGTGTGTGTGCATGTGCGTGTGTGTGTGTGTGTGTGTGTGTTTGTGTGTGTGTGTGTGTGTGTGCATGTGTGCCTGTTTGTGTGGCGAGGTCATCTCCAGACCTGCAAGATTTGTGCACAATGCAACACCTTCTCTTTGTCTGAGACATAGGGGTCCACTCCATCTTTGCCCTCACCATGGGTGCCACGCCCTCTGACTTGGAAGACCCCCATTCATCACTCTGAATTAGTTGGGACCCACACCTAGGAACTGATATTACGCCATAGATATAGCCCTTGTAGATATCACACCATAGCTATAGCCCTGCAGGACATAGACACAGCCCTACAGATGTCAAACTATAGACATAGCCCGGCATGACATAGACACAGCCCTACAGATATACGACTTTAGACACAGCCCTACAGATATACCACTATATACATTGCCCGGCAGGACATAAACATAGCCCGACGGATATACTCACTATAGACCTAACATAGCATCCATCACATCATTGTCGGAGCCCTATGGATTTACCACTGAAGATATAAGACACTCCAAAGATAAAATCAGTATTTCTCCACGGAGGCTGCACACGGATATGTTATTATGATGTTTTTATTGTGTGCTATTGTCTGTGATACACGAGAGACAATGTTGTTTTATTCATAAACAAATAGAAATCAATGTAGTACTCTGCATGACATATCATTACTCTCAAATGCTTTGCCCTTGCCCTGTTTGTGCAGCTCTCTCCTCATCCCTGTGTAGCCAACTGAACGACATGGAACACGAATACTAATGGGGGATACAACTTCATTTGAGAGAGCTTTTCCTATTAATTCCGCTGCATAGCAAATTCTATTTCAATTCGTCTGACACACATTAGGGCTTGTTGGCCAGTAGTCTGAGGGGAACTCTAAACAGATACATCCCAGAAGCTGGTTCGGTACATCCACAAACCCCTTAAAGCAGAGTTCTTCAACAGGGGGTCCGCGGAGGTACTGCAGGGGGGTCGCGAAAGTTTTTGTTAGACATGTTTTTTATATTCCCCCCCCTAATTGTTTCCACAAATCGAAATGTCTTCAACTACACATTAACATGAATACAACACATTAGCCGCGTTTACATGGACACTTTTGATCCGATGGAGAGAGCTTTTCTCTGCCTGCTCCTTCAATTAAGAAGAAGGATAGTTTAATATGAAACACAATTTTATACAATATATAAGTAGGGGGTCCCCGCTCCATCTCTCCGTCAGTTTGGGGGTCCTTGGCCGGGAAAACGTTGAAGACCACTGCCTTAAAGGATAACCAGAGATCACCACCCAATTTGAAGTTATACATAAGTGGTCGTAAGTGATTACAAAGGCCGCCTTGTAATCTTTATGTTTTTAATGATACATTATTGATGATAGCATGATCATAATTTGAAAGGTTTAATAATGATCCTCTATATAACGACAGTCTACTGCTACTACGACTACTAACCACTTAGTGCGGTGCAAACTCCTCCTGACTTTTAATTGGGATCAGGGCCCAAACATGGTGGGGAAACACTGACATATATAGAGCGAGCTGTCCCTGTTTGCTGCCCCACCTGGGGAAGGGTCTGGGGTGAGAGGGCTAGTATCTAATCCCAGTTCGACATAGCCCCCTGGATCTCGCTAAGTCTGTGACCTGTGGTCCGGTCATGCTGGGATTAACCCTGCCAAACACCACCTTAGATAAAAGAACAAAAGAAAACCTCACAGATGCTGTAGTAGGAGATATCTGATGAAGGAATGCATTTTGTTGTCGTTCATTCATACTAAGGAAAATGTAATTTTGCAACCCAGGTCATAAGTAGATCCATCTTTTCTGTATGTGCTCACCTTGTCTGTACGAAGACAAAGTAACTCGGGGTTCTTTTGACTTTGCCATCATAATTATTGGGACCACATTGAGCATGTAAATGTACTCTTTAGCAGAGCTAAAAGTGATTTCATATACTGGGGTTGTCGCACTGCCGGGATTATGGGTTCGATTCCCACTGGGTTTCCAACCGCGTGATGAATGTATTCACTCACTGTATTCTGAAGATGCGTGCACACTCCCCCATCGAACACCAACACCTAACCACAGAACGCTGGCTGAGGTTAGCCAACGACGATTGGACAGAAAACAGATACAGAAGACCTAATCCGACAACAGCCTACAGCCACCACCAAGGTGTATCGCTACGGCCCCACGGCCGGGCATGTTGGCCTTTGTTAGGGTTTATTGCGTGCTGAGTTCTTCAAGGAAAGTGGTCAAATCCAAAGGATAGCTTTTAAGAGACTTTATTTAGTATAAAGTATTTTCGGTATGGTAAATTGAGACTACGGAGCAAAGGGAGGTTCAAGCGTATCTTAACACGTGTCGAGCGTCTCCTAGCTGATCAAAAACATTAACCCTTGTATGTCCAATAGCTGCCGAGAAGATTCTGAAGAGCATGCTCGATCTGTAGGCTGTTATGGTCTGAACAGCGCGGCCCGGAAGTAGTGGGAGGAGCCGGTGTGACGCAACCCTCGGCTGCCTCGCCTGGTCTGTGGTGCTGCCTTCTGTGGCTAAAGTATTTATTGCAGCCTTCAGTAAGGTCTTGCTCCCCTTGTGGCTATTTACGGCTTATATGTTTGGTCCTACTCCCTAGTGGTTAAGTGAGGGAAATACACCTTGTGCTCTTAAAGTAACATGCGTCAGTGGGCCAGCACCTTCAGATGCATTTGATGAAGACGTCTACCGAATTACATGTATATAAATATATAATGTATCTATAAAGGGCCTTTGAAGTAAACTCTACTTACATGTTGGCCTGGTTCATTCTGAGTCATCCTGCTAACGAGAACCATGACCGTTAGCTAACAGATGTACGGCAAAGATTGCTCCAGTTAACAAATTTACGTACAGCAAATCGCACCATTTTTGGTGTGATGACTGCCTGGTCATGTTGCTGCATGCTTGTTAAAGTCTCAGGAAATTAAAACATTTGGCGATCACCCCAGGACAGCTTCTGCTTGAAGCCCGTCCAGGTCCCCCCCACGGCACTGATTGTGTTTTTTATTTCTCTTCAAAGTATCCGCAGGACTGCGGCTCGTACCCGTGCCCGCATCCTGGGTTTGCCTTCGCGCATCAAAGCAGGGCTTATGTATCGGCTTTCGCATCCAGAAGCACCCTGGGCAGTTGTGATACGTGTAGGGAACAGACACACCGTTCCAGACCTGTCTCCTGAAATGTTGCATCAGAGCACTGCTTTTTCCCACCGACTTTAGTGAATTAAAAGTTTGCCCCAGCCCCTCTCTCTGCAGTTGTCCCTGTTGCTGACCTGAGACCGTTTGACTTTCTTTTCCCCCTCCCAATGCAACTTGCTCCTTAAGTGCTCCTGCCTTGGGAGGGTTACAAGAGAGCGAACAACGGTTAAAAAGGACCAATATACCTTCACAGCAGAGTCTCTTCATTCTCTGCCTGAAAGACTGGAGGACTGATGGTGGCCTTTCTCTGCATGGGTTTGGTCTGGGAGTTGGAGGTCGCCGGTCATATACGGGTGGCTGTAGGAGTTGTGCTTTTTCTATTGAAATTCTATTGAAATTGAGTAAACTAGAAACAACCGAGAATCGCTTTTTTGGGTGGCAGCCAAACATTATAAATTCTTTGAATTCAGAGAGAGAGCGAGAGCAATGCCTCATTGATTTATGTCGCTCACAAGTTGGTGAGGCCCAGCTAGGAGGAATGTCCCTTGCTGAAATGCTGATGAATGTGCCTCCCATCTGCCGCTGTCTTCCACGCTCCATGCAACGTCATTACCTCCCTCAATTATCCTTGGATCTTTGGAAGTGCAAAAAAAACCTGAACAAATGCAGTTGGACACATTTCAGTCACTGTCTTCATGTTCTTCTTTCACTGTCCTCTTCCTCATCATCTTACTCCTCCTCCTCCCCACCACCACCATCATCACCATCACCATCACCATCACCATCACCACCACCATCACCATCACCATCACCATCACCATCATCATCACCATCATCATCATCATCATCATCATCATCGTCATCCTCGCCCTTTCCTCGCCCACCGCTCCCCAACCATCTAACCTTGTTTAGTGCTGGGATCATGGTGTTCGTAGATGTAGAGATGATTGGGGAACGTCCGTAAGTTCCATTTTCATTCTCATCCTTTTGGTTTCTGAATGTTGGTTTTTCCTGAATATAATTCAACTCACTTAACCACAACACACTGCTCCCTGTGCTGGAATACACACGGTATGTATACCAGGGTTTTGATACTGTATATATATATATATATATATACATATATATATATATATATTCAGCAATGGCAGTGATGGCCGCTTGTATATGGAAATTAATAAATGTACCTTTATATCAAAGTATTTCAAGAAATTAACCTTTACATCAAAGGGTAGTCAAGTAGTCCTCGTATGAAAGCTCCGCAAAATGTGGCCATGAAAACGGTGCAGTAAAAAAGATACCGGTAAACCCCATCAAACGCCTCTAAGTGTGCATTTCTATGATCAAAATATTCTTTCAAATACTCTGACTTGGTTAACCAATTATGCCGCACTCACATCAAATATGTTCGGAATATTGTATATCTAATACTCACTGATGAAATTAAAATTAATTTGTTAATGTTAATTACCTTAATTGGCACCATTCTGGCAAATAAAACAACAACAATGCTGTTCAGCCACAGAAACCCGGTTTGAAGCCATCCAAGTGGCACAGCGAAAAAATAAACTAAATAAGCTTTTGTTTCTTTGCCATGGACGCTGGCCAGAACTCGCTTGGCTGGGCGACAAGACGACGCGTCGAGAACATATTAATTAATTATGACTCTTAAAGAGCACTGCGTGAGATAACGTGGTGGTTGGTGCTGCTTACAAGGTGAACGCGCCGCTCTGATTGCAAATACAAATAAGAACCTCACACTGTATCCTCTCGCAAGCATAGGCTAATCACAGAGTCAAACCTCAATGTTCTCATGGTTTGGTAACTGACACGCCGCGACTTAGATCTACTTGACAACACGGCGCTAAATGGCTGCTGCCGTTTATCATCCTCTCCTATTGTATCATGACAGAATTTAGTTTTTATTTATCTTTTAGCCCCTGCGTAATCTTGGGGTCGTGTGACAGAAAAACACATTGCGAGTTTCAACCGTCCCTACTGGTGTGGTGTGATTTGACCTGTAAGCCTGTAAAACCTAAAACACATTGACCCCAATAATGGAATTAGCATTGCTGGTGTAGTGATGAGTTTGTCTTCCAGTGGTGAAATATGCTCTTTGTTTTCTACCCTCAGTCCTGCAATAAACAAACACAAAAGAAAGTCAAAGAAGTACTAGGATCAATGCACACGAAAATGAATATGAGCAAACAATTTATGAATCTGGGTAAGAAGGATCAGTGTGGGAAAAGTATGTGCATTCAAAAGCTTTCGAGAACACCACTGGCGTTCCGCTCTCAAATTGGATTGTGTGTCCTGAATATCAACTAGAACGTTCCTCAGCTCCGAAAACTAAACATTCATCTCACCCTGTGTGTCTTTGTGTGTGTGTGTGTGTGTGTGTGCGTGCGTTTGTGGGTGTGCGTGGCTTGTTATCCAATCCTTAAACCAAAAGCCATTGTGTCCACGGTCATACCACCGTCCTGCGTTCACTGCTTCCTGTCACCCAGACAGGAAGTGCCCCTTCCTCACTTCCTGTGCGCGGTGTCATTGCAGAACTGTGGGCGGCGCCCAGAAGACGTTCTGAACCCGGCCCCGTACGTGACCTACCAGCCGATCTGCTCCATGGAGACCTTCTCCCAGCCGGCCCCACCACCGGCAGCGCACCCCCAGCCTCCCACCTCCTTCCTGCCCCAACACCCCTACGCCCACCCCCACCGCCCTCTGCACCAGCAGCCTCCGGGCCAAGAGATCTCCTACCCCCCTAACATGGGCCACCCTGTGCCTGGTCCGCGAGCCCCCTTCACCTACTCCAGGGAGCAGTCGGTGTGAGGCGCGGTGACCCCCGCAGTGCCCCCCCCCCCCCCCCCCCCCCCCCACACACACCTCCGAGGATCTACGCAACGACCAGCGGAACCGTACGCGGCACCAACAACCACGACTGCGACGCCTCCCCCTGTCTCCCTCCAACTCCTCCAAACGTCGGTGTAGTGTGAGCTCAGTATACGGGTGGTGTCTTTTATATGTGAGCTGTCTCCGTCCTCCCTCTGTGACCAAACCCCCCCCCCCCCCCTTGTCCCTACCTTGTGTGTCGTGCACTGCTTGTATCACGGAAGGCGTAGCGTATAGAAACACGACACCTAGTGCTGTTAGCCGTTAGACGCTGTTATCTCCCCACCGCCCTCCTCCAACCTCCTCCACCCCTCTCCGCTGCTCCCATGTGCCCGTGGGATCCGGGTCCTCATTCCCAACGCTACGTGTCTAACCATGTACTGTGTTTGCCATTCTTTTGTTTATTTGGTCGCTTTTTCAATTTCGTTTTTTATTTGACTCACCGCGGCCGTGACCGCTTATATCCGTGTTCATTGTTGCTTTTTTCCGTTGTTTTTTTTGTCGATTATATGCTTGCTTCTTCAAGAAAAACTACATAACGTACTGTATTTGTGATTTGGATGTGTAATCTGAAAAAAATGATGTAACTATTAATACTTTTTTAGAATTGTTTACTTATAAATAGGACATGGCCTGCCCCCCTTTTTCATGAGTTATTGGCAGAGTGGTCGGAATTGGCAGTTACTCCCTTCTTCCCCTCATCATTAAAAAACTGCAGCCATATTTTTATTCGATTTGGATAGGTTGAATTATAAGAAAGACACGTTGTCCTCACCATAAAATAAGAACAGATAAGGGCTAAAAATAAGCAACTATTTTTCCCTCTTACATGACAGTATATTGATATAATTATTATTAATGTTATTATGAATATTATTCATAGCAGTATTGTTAGTTGCTAAGGCTAGGAGCATTCTATTTCGCTAATGTGTATTTTTAGTCGTATTATTTTGTATTGTTTTCCATTTGCTTCCATGCTAACGTTTACATTCGACCGTATTTGTTCAAGGGAATGTACAGCAAAGATTGGCAACATGCTCAGCTAGTTTACATTACTGCTTGCCACACGCTGTGTTTCTAAATGGAGTTTACTGGAAGGTTAATTAACACAAGGGTCCTGGGTGGGAATTTTTATCGAGGGGGGGAACAGAGCCTCCTCTACGCAGGTGCAATAGATGAATATGACAATCACTTTTTAGGGCTGCCCTAGGAAAACTTTGTTTTTCATGGTGTATTCAAGGTTTGTTTAGTTTTCATTATTTTATTTTTTTTTAACAATTGCTCAAATAGCCAACTTTTTTTTCCCAGGACAGCCCTCCCACATATTGAAATGTTTTATTTTAGGATTGCACCTCTCAAAAGCCTAAAGAGTTGAACAATAATCCGCTGAAGAAAGAGCTTGCTACTGTATTTTTCTAGAGAACACTTCCGTATAGACTGTATCGATTGAGCTTTACAAATATATAACACACACTGTGACTGTCGCTATTAAACCATACATAAGCTAACTCTCCTACAACGAGCCAACTCTAACACACTGCCCCCAACACACACCACACGTCCACGACACATAACACAACTGCATAAATAACTGAAAGGTTCACACATTTTCTTTTTGCCATGTCAGGTTTGTGTTTAGGATAAAAAATGAGAATACTTGTGTTTGTGCTCGATGTGAAAGATGTTTAAAAAAAGACAAGTAGATTAACCCTTAAGATGTTGAAGGTGTTAGTGTTTACTCTTGACGGTTGTTTGAATTTGGGTAAAAAAAATCTCCTTTTGCTCATTGTTGTCCTGCGATGGCTGAATCGGTGTGCGAGTTCTGAGTGGAACCGGTTTCGTCCGGTTTGAACTGCAGCATCGACATGTTGTCTTGGTGTAACTGCTGTATGAAAACACAAACACACAGAATGCTTTCTTGTGACACATTGTTAATAACAACCTCCCTTATTATTATTATTATTATTATTATTACTACCGTTATTATTATTATGACTATAACTGTGATTAATATTATTACCGCTACTGCATTCTTGGAATGAAATGTACTTCTATTTATTTCTAAATTGTTTTGTCTGTCCTCAATTGTGTTGATGATTGCATCCTCTCCCTTAATCTTTTTCTATGATTTTTGTTTATAACTTTTTTTTGTTTCATGTTACTTTTCTTTTTCTAAATAGTGCGTATATTTCTCTTGAAACCCTCATCTGTACATTTGAGTGGACGGTAATCATCTGATGTAGCAGACACAACTAGAGCTGTGGTAGGAAAGAAAGTGTGAAAGAATTGAACCATTATTTTTTACATCCTGAGTTCTTTGTGTAAATATTAACAGTGTATCTGGTGTGTTGAAAAAAGAAACAAAAAAAAGAACAAGCCATGCAGGTTAACATTAAACTTCACTAATGATCCATGTAAGATGTGTTGTGTTTGTGTCTTAATCATTCTATCCACCATCCATCCATCCATCCACCCCCACCTGCTTTAGAATGTAAACATGTATGCACACACACACACACACACACACACACACACACACACACACACACACACACACACACACACACACACACACACACACACAATGACAGTGGAGTCTCAATATTCATTCTATTAACACAGCGGGGAAGTAAATATCCAAACATCCACCATCCAAAAGGGAAGTACAATGTTTTTTACTCATTGCGAACCTCAGCAAATAAACAATCAAATAAAAGCAGGGATAAAAGCAGGGCCTCCTTCATGAATATTGTGTGTCACTTCCATGGACAAATTAATGAAAGAAAATGGTAAACAAACCCAATACAGTACCTTTCTCCCACAAGGAAAACACATGCCCGCAGGCACACACACACACATATACGCAGACACCAGGGACGCGGGAAGTCAGTCTGAGGGGGGGGTGCTGAGAGAGAATCTATATAATGACGTCATAATAAATGCTGCGCAACATCCGTTGTTTACAGAGACGAGATGAGGGGTGATGTCACATTCCGGGATCCGCTCTGATAAACACTCTACTGGTGTGTAAAAAGAGTTCTGCCAACTAGCCACTGTTATTCACAAACGTTAGCAAATAAACAATGTGGAAATTAGAGTCAACTCGGCTGATACTGGGCTGAATTTCACACACTAACAACATGCCGACAAACTGTTGCGGTCCGGGATTATACACAGCGTTATAACAAGGATTCAGGAGGTTATTTCTAAAGGTTTACAAAGGAAAGTGACAATAATAGAAAGCCTTAATTTTCATCCAGACTTACGAGTTGTCTGATATGAGGAAGGTGATGATTTCTCCGTCAAGTGAACCGCCCGTCTTTGCTCTTTTTTTGCCAACCAGTTTACGTGCGGGATTCCAGAATCAAAACGATAACATTCAACGTGTCTATTAATATGGCAGCAACATTTTACACCAGTTTTAGAATGTTCACTACAACAGATGTTGAACACCAACATGCTTATGTAAAATCAGCATAGTACCGATAATATGATAAATATCATAAAAAGGGTGGATGTCAATAATTTAATGAAAAATCATGTTGTATGATAAAATTATCCAACAAAAAAAAAGTATTGATTTGTTCAGAAAACTTTCTCACTTGCAGTTACAGCCAGGGGCCGCTGCAGCACCCTAAGCACCCCCACTTCCCGCGTCCCTGGGTAACACTGTTGTTTTTTATTGGTCGTCATGAAAAAAAACATAAGGGGTAACACTGTTGTTTTTTATTGGTCGTCATGAAAAAAAACATAAGGGATAACACTGTTGATTTTTATTGGTCGTCATGAAAAAAAACATAAAGGGGGTAACACTGTTGTTTTTTTTGGTCGTCATGAAAAAAAACATAAGGGGTAACACTGTTGTTTATTATTTGTCGTCTTGAAAAAAATAAATAAGGGAAATAATAGAAATACACACATACATTTTAATGTCATGTATATCCTCTTTAATGATGATAGATTATTGTCAATTGTAATCGCCTCAGTGGTGCAGTGGGGTGCACTCTGCCTAACCCCCTGGAGACCGGGGTTCAAGTCCGGTTGATGACATCTGTTGGCAGTTTCTTATCTCTATTTCATGCGAATTATAAATTCAAGTATAACCTTTGTGATGACTTTAACCGGTGTCTTGATAGTGCATTGTTAAGTTCGGAGGTTAACACTCTAAACAGCTCATGTTCCGATCCCTGCAAATACGTCGACAGGGCTGCCACTGTTGTTTTTTATCGGCCGTCATGAAATAAATATAAGGGGAAAACACTGTCGATATTTATCAAATAAAACACAAGGGGTAACACTGTCGTTTTTATCAAATGAAACATGAGGGGTAACACTGTCGTTTTTCAGTGTCGTTTTTCTTTGGTCGTCATGAAAAAAACCATAAGGGGTAACACTGTTGTTTTTTATTGGTCGTCATGAAAGAAAACATAAGGGGTAACACTGTTGTTTTTTATTGGTCGTCATGAAAAAAAACATAAGGGGTAACACTGTTGTCTTTGTCAAATAAAATATAAGGGGTAACATTGTCGTTTTTTATCAGTCATCATGAAAAAAACAAGGGGTAACACTGTCGTTTTTTTTCATGACGACCAATAAAAAACGACAGTGTTACCCCTTGTGGTTTTTTTCATGACGACCAAAGAAAAACAACAGTGTTACCCCCTATGTTTTACTTGATAAATATCGACAGTGTTACCCCTTATGTTTATTTCATGACGACCAATAAAAAACAGCAGTCTTACCCCTTATGTTTTTTTTCATGACGACCAATAAAAACGACAGTGTTACCCCTTATGTTTTTTTTCATGACGACCAATAAAAAACAACAGTGTTACCCCTTATGTTTTCATAAGGGGTAACATAAGGGGTAACATTGTTGTTTTTTATTGGTCGTCATGAAAAAAAACATAAGAAAAAAAACATGTTGTTTTTTATTGGTCGTCACGAAAAAAACCATAAGGGGTAACACTGTTCCTTTTTTTATTGGTCGTCATGAAAAAAACATAAGGGGTAACACTGTTGTTTATTATTTGTCGTCTTGAAAAAAAACATTAGGGAAATAATAGAAATACACACATACATTTTAATGTCATGTATATCCTCTTTAGTGATGATTGATTATTGTGCATTGTCATCGCCTCAGTGGTGCAGTGGGGTGCACTCTGCCTAACCCCCTCGAGACCGGGGTTCAAGTCCGGTTGATGACCTCTGTTGGAAGTTTCTTTTCTCTATTTCATGCGAATTATAAAGTCAAGTATAACCTTTGTGATGACTTCAAACGGTGTCTTGATGGTGCATGGTTAAGTTCGGAGGTTAACACTCTAAACAGCTCATGTTCCGATCCCTGCAAAAACGTCGACCGGGGTGCCACTGTCATTTTTTATTGGTCAACATGGAAAAAACATGAGGGGTAACTGTCGTTTTTTATCGGCCGTCATGAAATAAATATAAGGGGAAAACACTGTCGATATTTATCAAATGAAACATAAGGGGTAACACTGTCGTTTTTCTTTGGTCGTCATGAAAAAAACCATAAGGGGTAACACTGTTGTTTTTTATTGGTCGTCATGAAAGAAAACATAAGGGGTAACACTGTTGTTTTTTATTGGTCGTCATGAAAAAAAACATAAGGGGTAACACTGTTGTCTTTGTCAAATAAAATATAAGGGGTAACACTGTCGTTTTTTATCAGTCATCATGAAAAAAACAAGGGGTAACACTGTCGTTTTTTTTCATGACGACCAATAAAAAACGACAGTGTTACCCCTTGTGGTTTTTTTCATGACGACCAAAGAAAAACAACAGTGTTACCCCCTATGTTTTATTTGATAAATATCGACAGTGTTACCCCTTATGTTTATTTCATGACGACCAATAAAAAACAGCAGTCTTACCCCTTATGTTTTTTTTCATGACGACCAATAAAAACGACAGTGTTACCCCTTATGTTTTTTTTCATGACGGCCAATAAAAAACGACGGTGTAACACTGTCGTTTTTATCAAATGAAACATGAGGGGTGACACTGTCGTTTTTCTTTGGTAGTCACGAAAAAAACCATAAGGGGTAACACTGTTCCTTTTTTTATTGGTCGTCATGAAAAAAAACATAAGGGGTAACACTGTTCCTTTTTTTATTGGTCGTCATGAAAAAAAACATAAGGGGTAACATTGTTGTTTTTTATTGGACGTCATGAAAAAAAACATAAGGGGTAACCATGTTGTTTTTTATTGGTCGTCATGAAAAAAAACATAAAGGGGGTAACACTGTTGTTTTTTTTGGTTGTCATGAAAAAAAACAAAAGGGAAATAATAGAAATACACACATACATTTTAATGTCATGTATATCCTCTTTATTGATGATTGATTATTGTGTATTGTCTTCGCTTCAGTGGTGCAGTGGGGTGCACTCTGCCTAACGCCCTGGAGACCGGGGTTCAAGACCGGTTGATGACCTCTGTTGGAAGTTTCTTTTCTCTATTTCATGCGAATTATAAAGTCAAGTATAACCTTTGTGATGACTTTAACCGGTGTATTGATGGTGCATTGTTAAGTTCGGAGGTTAACACTCTAAACAGCTCATGTTCCGATCCCTGCAAAAATGTCGACCGGGGTGCCACTGTCATATTTTATTGGTCAACATGGAAAAAACATGAGGGGTAACTCTGTCGTTTTTTATCGGCCGTCATGAAATAAATATAAGGGGAAAACACTGTTGATATTTATCAAATAAAACATAGGGGGTGACACTGTTGTTTTTCTTTGGTTGTCATGAAAAAAAACACAAGGGGTAACACTGTCGTTTTTATCAAATGAAACATGAGGAGTAACACTGTCGTTTTTATCAAATGAAACATAAGGGGTAACACTGTCGTTTTTCTTTGGTCGTCATGAAAAAAACCATAAGGGGTAACACTGTTGTTTTTTATTGGTCGTCATGAAAGGAAACATAAGGGGTAACACTGTTGTTTTTTATTGGTCGTCATGAAAGAAAACATAAGGGGTAACACTGTTGTTTTTTATTGGTCGTCATGAAATAAACATAAGGGGTAACACTGTCGATATTTATCAAGTAAAACATAGGGGGTAACACTGTTGTTTTTCTTTGGTCGTCATGAAAAAAACCACAAGGGGTAACACTGTCGTTTTTTATTGGTCGTCATGAAAAAAAACGACAGTGTTACCCCTTGTTTTTTTCATGATGACTGATAAAAAACGACAATGTTACCCCTTATATTTTATTTGACAAAGACAACAGTGTTACCCCTTATGTTTTTTTTCATGACGACCAATAAAAAACGACTGTGTAACACTGTCGTTTTTATCAAATGAAACATGAGGGGTGACACTGTCGTTTTTCTTTGGTAGTCACGAAAAAAAACATAAGGGGTAACACTGTTCCTTTTTTTATTGGTCGTCATGAAAAAAAACATAAGGGGTAACACTGTTCCTTTTTTTATTGGTCGTCATGAAAAAAAACATAAGGGGTAACACTGTTGTTTTTTATTGGTCGTCATGAATAAAAACATAAGGGGTAACACTGTTGTTTTTTATTGGTCGTCATAAATAAAAACATAAAGGGGGTAACACTGTTGTTTTTTATTGGTCGTCATGAATAAAAACATAAGGGGTAACACTGTTGTTTTTTATCGGTCGTCATGAAAAAAACACAAGGGGTAACACTGTCGTTTTTATCAAATGAAACGTAAAAAAAACTGTCGTTTTTTATCTGTGGTCATGAAAAACCCATAAGGGGTAACACTGTTGAAAAGTATCGAATAAAACATAGGGGGTAACACCAGGGACGCGGGAAGTCAGTCCAAGGGGGGGGGGGGGGGGTGCTGAGAGAGAGTCTATATAATGACGTCATAATAAATGATGCGCAACATTCAGGGCTCCGCTCTGATAAACACTCTACTGGTGTGTAAAAAGAGTTCTGCCAACTAGCCACTGTTATTCACAAATGTCAGCAAGTAAACAATGTGGAAATTAGAGTAAACTCGGCTGATACTGTGCTGAATTTCACACACTAACAACATGCCGACAAGCTGTTGCGGTTCGGGATTATACACAGCGTTATAACAAGGATTTAGGAGGTTATTTCTAAAGGTTTAAAAGGAGAGTGACAATAAAAGAAAGCCTTTATTTTCATCCAGAGTTACGAGTTGTCTGATATGAGGAAAGTGACGGTTTCTCCGTCAAGTGAACCGTCCGTCTTTGCTCTTTTTTTGCCAACCAGTTTACATGCAGGATTCCAGAATCATAACATTCAACGTGTCTATTAATATGGCAGCAACATTTTACACCAGTTTTAGAAAGTTCACTACAACAGATGTTGAACACCAACATGCTTATGTAAAATCAGCATAGTACGATATTCAGCTATCGACAGTTCTGCGTTGTGCGTCATAGCCTACGTCAGCCTACACAGACAATGTTCTAAATAAAATGAAATGATAATATGATAAATATCATAAAAAGGGTGGATGTCAATAATTAAATGAAAAATCATGTTGTATGATAAAATTTAAAAAAAAAAAAAAAAAAGTATTGATTTGTTCATAAAACCTTCTCACTTGCAGTTACAGCCAGAGGCCGCCAGGGGGGGGGTGCTGCAGCACCCTAAGCACCCCCACTTCCCGCGTCCCTGGCAGACACAGACACACACGCAGTCACACCTGCGTGCGGGTGCATGCACTAAGACACACCTGCTTAGCTTCAGCTTCGTGCGGGTGGATTCACCGAAGCTTTCATGTGCTTACGGACGTCTGTGGAAGTCGATCCCATCAAAGGTAAGCTTCTGTCAGCCGTTTGCTTGACAGGCACCACTACCTCGGTCCACTTTGATCACCTCATTGGTGACGTTGGCAATAAAGGGGAACACGTTGACTTGGGCCAGCCTTTCATCCTTCGTGAGATGCTGTGGGCATACTCGGTGCACAATGAGACGGAGATGAGGAGAAACGCAGGGATATCCACTCAATGTGAAAACAGCTCAACAATATGAAAACCTTTGATTAATAAACTGGGAATTATTGTCAAATCTAGAGGCCTGTAGGACTTAGCCATGGTGAAAAGAAAAAAATACATTAATTAATTCCGGAACACCTTAAGCAAAGTTGGAATTGAATACTACAGTAAGAAGGGAAATTCTAAAAAAAGTTGATCTAGAAGGATAAAATGGGGGGCATATCGCCTTTTCACTAATTTCAGAATTCTGAACTTGTTATGCTTTCACTGTAGGCCTACTCCCAAGAAGAGGAAAGCATGATGCAGCATTCATGAAACCCTAAAGACCAAAACCCAAGAACGGAGAATAAAACCTTGAATCAAAACCCTTAAACCAAGCCCTAGAACCAAAAACAAAACCTTACAGTAAAACCAAATCCTTAAACCAAACCCTAGAACCAAAAACCAAACCTCAAAACCAAACACTTAAACAAAGCCCGAGAACCAAGAACCAAACCTTGAAGCCAAACCCTTAAACCAAACCCTAGAACCTAGAACCAAACCCTTAACTTAACCAAAATATAAAACCTTTAAAGCTGGGATCTACGATCCTGGAGAGCTAGCATGATTTGAAATTAGCTTCTCCTCGGAGTTCCGTCTAACCCCTCCCCCACCCCTCGGGACCCCCCCCCCTCTTTTTCTTTGCCTTTCAAGAAGGGTGAGCGGGTCCAAGTACCTGTGGCAGTGGAAACTTCTGCTGACTCTTCTCTGCCATTGTACAGAGTTACCTCCATTAACATCTGGTCCGCTCCATCGGCGACAACGTGCTTTGAGTTCAGGAAACGAGGCTTGTGATTGGCTCCTTCGATTCGGACCGAATGGCAGTAATTGGTCAGCATTTTCACAGGATTATAGCAGCTACAGAATTAGTGCGTGTTTCATTACTTTTTCAGTGCCCATAAGTTATTCATTGCTGTCGGGGTGTAAAAAACATTTCAAACAATATATAGGTAAAAGTGCGTATTGCAGGATAAAGAACACGCTGCCTTTAACCTGAAACTACACAACCAACCAAAAAAATATGACTTGTAAACATTAGTTTCCCCAGAGACCGTCCTGTCCTCTGGCATCTGTGAACCTCGCACTCGCGCTCGCATAGGGGGAGAGGTCACCCAAGGTGATCCCGGTCTGCACACCACGCTGTCCCTCCCCGTGGTCGACGGTATAAAGCAGTGGCAGTAATGCGGGACGGTGAGCCGGGACGTCTCAATCCCGCGCGCCAAAACACACGAGGGCTCCCCAGGTGGGGTTAGGAGACCGGTAGGGTCCCTCTGGAATACAACTGCAGCACTGCGGCAATCCAATCTTTCACTTTACCCTTTAAGGATGGACTGACCCATAGCATAAACATATAGCTGTCAATGAGCACCCACATAAACACAAACACACACACACACGCACAAACACACACAAACGCAGAGCAATATTTACCCTATATTTATGGATGGGATGAATGATTGCATAATCTTAATAACTATAAATATACATGACTACTTTTCTGCTGCAAAGATTAGCATATTGTTTGGACTCAATTGATACGAAAGGAAAGTAATGGTGTGTGTTTCAAACAAATGTCTCTGCACAACAAGCCATATTTATTCTTCCAAACTGGTGTCTGGAATTTAATGACAGGTCCACCATTATGTAACAGAAACCCGTCTAGTGGCAGAGTCAGACTGGGGACAAAATGGACCTCTCTCTCTCCCTCCCTCCCCCTGTCCCACGCTCTCTCCCTCCCCCCTCTCTCTCCCTCTCTCCCTTTCCCCCCTGTCTCTATCTCCTTCTTCCTATCTCCGTCTTTCTCTCGACCCACCTGCTCTTTCCACACACCCTCTCTCCAGCTCTCTCTCCCCGCCATACCCGCTATCTCTTTATCCATCTCGCTTTCTCTGTGTCTTTCTCTCTCTCTCTCTCTTTCTCTCACACAGAGCCTAAAGGCCAACGAGATACCCAGCAACAGATCCAGTGGTCCGTGGACCCCCATGGGTACACAACTAAGTGCCCATCCCAATGCTAAAACATCTCCCCCTTCCCCGCTGTGGCTGCTGCGTACATTCAGCTGAACTCCCTCTCATTGTCAACAGTCTTCCCCCGTGTCTGCAAGGGAAGGGAAGGAAATCTCTTCTCCTAACAGCAAAAGCAAACACCCTTTAGTCCCCTTCCCACCGTATCCAAGGACAGGTTAACTGACTTTTCCTGAGCGCGGTCGCGGGGATCGCTTGACAACTCATCCGGAAAAGCCAACTTGATTGGATTGGGGGAAGTGTGCTGGAACGAATCCTCCGTGTCACTTTTATGTAACACTTTTTCTCCCATCCATGGCGCTCTCTTGCTTTCTTTCTTTCTTTCTTTCTGTCTCTATCTCTCTATCGGAGCGGAACACACAACCGAGAGAGACACGGGATCGCTGGTAATCACTCTGTGGCTTGCCTGTAAGAACGTTGTGGGCTTTTGTAGATAACGACAGAATGCGATATTAGATGAGACTGCAGGCCGGGGCGAGGAGTTCTGCACTCGTTGGCTGTATGCACACACAACAACCCTGTGTCTAAGTATAGGCCTGCGAGGGAAGACATAGAGTACACCCTTGTTAAAAAAGTTTCCCCTTTAAAAACTTGAAGCATACACATCCACGGTTGAGAAACAAATAATAAAATACACTGTTAAATTGATTAATATCACTGCATAATTATCCCACCACAAATATTGTAGAAGCAGCTTACGAAACACATTTAAGGACAATTAGCGCTACTCAAGGGAAACACTCGACCAATCAGATTGCTCGTTGGAAAGTGGCTCTTGGGTAATTTGGAGAGCGCTGCGTTCCTCCCAGGATCAGATTGCCATACGTGACGTGAATCCCCTGCCTCACTAGACTTTTGGATTACCAACAAAAAGACACCAATCATTACAAGTACTTAGTCGACGCGTAAACATTTCAGTCTGTTCACATTTCCCAATAATTTGTATTTTGTTTGCCACTTGGCCTTTCAGAAAATAATATTGGTTTTAGACTGCAGGTGGTGTGTGTGTATTTGTACGTGTGTGCTTGAGAGAAGGTCTGTGTGTCTGTGGGTGTGAGTATGTCTGTGCGTGAGAGAAGGTCTGTGTGTCTGTGCGTGAGAGAAGGTCTGTCTGTGTGTTTGATTGTGTGTATGTGTGTGCATGGGAGAAAGTCTGCAGTTGTGTGTGTGTGTCCGTGTGTGTGTGTGTGTGTGTCAGTGTGTGTGTGTGTGTGTGTGTGTGTGTGTGTGTGTGTATGTGTGTGCCTGAGAGAAAGTCAGTGTGTGTGTATGTAGTCAGTGTGTCTCATCCCACGCTCTCCTTTCTCTTCTAGTCTCTCCTCTCTTCCCTTCTCTCACCCCTCTATCGTTTCTCCTTTATCCCCTTTCCTATTTCTCTCCTCTCCTTTCTTTTCTCTCTCTCCCTCTCTCACTCACGCTCCCCCCACTCCTCTCTTTCTCCCTCTCCCCCCCCTCCCTTTCTCTCCTATCTCTCTTCTCTCTCTTCTTTGTTATGCGGGAAGATTTGGATTTTCGCTTGAACATCTTCCTACTGTGAGCAGAGAAAGAGGTTCACTATTATTTCCACAAGGTCTCACTTCTCCTTTCCTCACAGTTCAGGCACCCGAAGATAATGGATTTGGTTTTCTTCATGATCTTATGTCATTTGTCATGACCATGGGGAGGATGAGGGGCACGAGTCAGCGGTGAAGGACACGATCAGTAACAAAAGGATTCGGAGCTGCGTATCCCCTCTACCTGACCCGGAACCTCTCTTATTTCACTGGAACGTTTGAAAAGGTTCCGCTTGCATATTTGCAACCACACTTTAACTAAATCACACTTTTTCGTTTCGGAAACACACAAAACGTATGTTTTTTAAATAAAGTGTGTCTCGGACTTACTCGTTCCTCTGTTCCTCTGCCTAAAAAAAGAAAAAGTCACACCGGTCTCCGTTGATAACCAGATGTGCATCTTAAGGAGGACTACCTGTTTAAACAAAGGACATAAAACATCCGTAATGAGTGGTGTTACCGGCGCGCAACACCTTGGACAAGTAGACGTGGCTTTCCCCCCTCGCGGTTCCCCGTCGACGCGAACACATTTGGATGTTGTGACACGCTGTCCGTCGAGGTAATCAGGGTGCTATAACACCGCCGGCCCTGGCCTGTCAATCACAGCCTGGCTATGGAGGGCATGGAGACGGCTTCTGGATGGAGATGGGCAGAGGCAGCTGTTCAGTCCCGCAGAGGGTTATGTGGGGGGGGGGGGACACCCACACGCACACGCGCGCATGTCGTGAAATCCAACGTGCATGTGTGCGATGCTGTGGGAATGTTATCGCCTGTGTTGTGTCTGTTGGTGTGTGTGTGTGTGTGTGTGTGTGTCTGTTGGTGTGTGTGTGTGTGTGTGTGTGTGTGTGTGTGTGTGTGTGCGTGTGTGTGTGAGAGAACAAGAGAGAGATTATAAATGTGAGTCTACATTATTGATCCAAAATTGAGATAATGGCCAGCTTAGTATATCGACTGGGAGTCTGGGTTCGATCCCCGATATCACCAGTCTACCTGCAGGCGTCCTTGAGCAAGGTGCCCTAACCCCATCCTACTTTTTAACGGCCTGGCTCTGATTTCAACGTGTCATCTCGCTTGACAAAAGCATCTAATCGATAAAAACAATCTCATTTGAATGGTTGCTGTAAAGGTTGTCTCCATCTGTACTCTACAAACCCCTTACTGGAGCTCTGCAGCAGATCAAGGTTTGACAGAGGCAGATCAGCCTCATGTCACGTGGAGCAGCCGACGGCTATTCTGACGACCCTCATCTGCAAACATCCTCCGCACCGGATCACGTGACTCCGCCCTCCAACCGATCCCTGATCTCCCCTGCAATTGGACCACATGGCGGTGCAGAAAAGGAGGAGGAGGAGGAGGAGGAGGAGGAGGAGGAGGGGGAGGAGGAGGAGGAGGGGGAGGAGGAGGTTAGGAAGCCGCCCCGACCGAAAAGCCCCAGAAAGTAATTTATACGAGATCAAAAGCATGAAAGAGCACTTCTGTGGGGGGGATGATAAGCCTGCCAGCGCCAGTGCCGATGCCCCAGGACTGTGCTCTGGTCTGGAGCCATGCGGACCACCTGGGCCCCTCAGCCCTCCTCACCCCGGCTCACCCACCTCCCCCACCAGCCCTCTTCGCCCCCACCTCCCCTCACCCGTCTCGCCCACTAGACACCGAGCTACAGGGAGCCTTTCTGAAAGAGAAGGGAGGTGGAGGAGGGAGAGAAAGAGAGAGGAAGGGGGGAGAGTGAGGGAATGGGGGAGAGAACAGGAGATAGGGATACTGGGGTGAGTGACGGAGGGGGAGGGAGCGAGGAGGAAGGGAGAGAGATAGAAAGGGGGAGAGAGATCCAGGTGTGGGGAGGGGGGGGGGGGTACTGGGAGAGTGGGGGAGAGCCAAAAAACGGGAGAGGGAGAGCAATGGAAGAGTAAAGGACAGTGAGAAAGATGGGAGAGCGAGGGAGGGAGATAGTGGGAGAGGGAGGGAACGTGAGGGAGAATGAGAGAATGGGAGAGATGGGCGAGCGAGCGAGGGAGATAGTAGGAGAGGGGGGGCGAAGACAGTGAGGAAGAAGGGAGAGAATGGGAGAGCGAGAGAGATGGAAGATGGGTGAGAGACGCAGGGATACAGTGAACGAGTAAGGGATCCAGAGGGACGATGGGAGGGAGGGGGGTGGCGGAAGTAAACAACACAGTCTGAGATAGAGAGAGTGGACAGCTGCTGTGAGCCATCAGTCTTCCACCGGCTTCATGCATTCCTCTTTAAAGTGTGTGTGTGTGTGTGTGTGTGTGTGTGTGTGTGTGTGTGTGTGTGTGTGTGTGTGTGTGTGTGTGTGTGTGTGTGTGTGTGTGTGTGTGTGTGTGTGTGTGCTTGTGTGTGTGTGTGTGTGTGTGTGTGTGTGTGTGTGTGTGTGTGTGTGTGTGTGTGTGTGTGTGTGTGTGTGTGTGTGTGTGTGAATGGTTTGAAACAAAATAATAAATTAGAACAGTAGGGTATATTCAATTCCATTACAGATCTCAGGGTCTATCCTCTTCAACTCCAGCATGGTGTAGTAATAATTCCTGGTTATAATGATTGTTATTTCACAATAAAAGCAGCTATTATTATTTCTTTAAGGGCAGTCTCAGAACAGACCACCAACGGACATCTAGTTACGTGAAGTTTATGCAATTCAAAAACCAAAAATGTTCAATCAAAATATATATATTTTTCTTGCCACACTTTCGTCTACAAATTATGAATGCAGTAAAAATCCCAAACATGAAACTTTCTCTCCATGACGTTCATATTTATTAGACTTTTAGCAAAACAGTGTTAGTGATGATTGGGAAATCAGCTCATTGTCTTGGAGATGTGTTTTGGTGGTTTGATCAAATCACCAAAAATGCTAATCTTCCATTGCCAGAAATCTTGCACGCTCACTGAGCGTGCGGGATATGATACAACATATCCCGCGGCAACGGTTTGACGAGCTATGAGTTTGAAAAACAACAACTTTGCAAGTACTTCTATCTCTAGCAAGTACTTCCTATCTTAGACAGAGGGGGAACGTTGAATTCCCCAACCTCTCTCCAACAAACTTTAATTATGTCAATCTATCGCTTTCTCCTTTAAATTATATCTACTTCTATCTCCTTTAAATCCAATCTGCCCTCAATTTTGCCTAATTGCTATCGATCTGGTTTCAAATCCATGCATTTTGTTTGTTGTTTCTATTAAATTCTACCTACATCTGGTTTGAATTCTATCCCTCTCAATCTCATTTAAATGCTAGCCTCCTTAAAACCCAAACCATGTCGTGCTTGAACTTTCCCCAGACTATAGAAGCTGGCGGGCGGAGGTCTAGGCTAGCTCTGTGACTCAGTAATTGATTGTGATGCAATACGCAACGCTGGTAGAAAAAAAAATGAATAATTTGGTGGCACACGGTTGAGCGGTGACTATGTATTGCCTGTGGTCCACGGGGCACGTCTCCGTCTGATGGAGACGGATCAGGAAATGGGGCCCAGGAGCCAGAGTATTTTACCAGAGCAGATGAGTGAAGTTAAGGATGGCTAATTAGGATGGCTAATTCTTTTGACTCTTGTCCACGGTGTCACACCAGAGACTCTGAGAGTTCCAGGAAATTCTCAAAGCTTAGGAGATACATCAAGGACCAGTGGGATCAGACAAAACTGTTTAATTAGGTTTCTCCCTCTCCCTCTCCCTCTCCCTCTCTCTCTCCGTCTATCTGTCGCCCTCCCTCTCTTGCTCTCTCTCTCCAACAGTCTTATTTCCCTAACACCGCTCAGGCCGTAACGACCAGAAGAGCTGCGTTTAGACAGACCCGTCCGTCTGTGTGAGCAAGCCAGCTAAGCCACTGGTGGTTCTGCCTCAAACGGAGGAAACGAAACAATTGTGCAGCGCATGATGATGTGTTAGAAAAACACTATTCAACGCATAATTGGCCAATTATCTTTGTGAGCCTGTGATGTCAGTTGGGCTGCAGCCCGGAATAAATTGGATTAAATCGGGGAATGATGACTGGATGAACGATGTTTGGTGGGATGGGCAGATGATGGATGGAGACACGATTGGCGGATGATATATGGATGGATGACGGTGGGGAAGAGGTATGCACGTCTGGATGGACGAATGGATGGATGCACGGCGGATTCGTGACGGATGTGGCGTGTGTCGGTGGACGACACATGGAAGAGGTATGGGTGAGTCGGTCGAGGCCCCGAGAGTCTGTGGCGAAGCATTCCTAGCCCACCGAAGCCCTCCGAGGCGCCACGGACCCTCCAACTGTTGCAGTAGCGCTGTCGTGGGCCCCGTGCTCTGACACGCTCCGCTCCCCCACAGGGATAAAATTGATCAACGAAAAGCAAATCAGATACAGCAAGTACATCATCTGATCATCTATCCGATACAGGGGAGTAATGTGTCCAGCGGAGCATCCGTATGCAGGACTCAGTGCAGGACCCCTGTTGTAAATACAGAAGAGCACATTACAAAGTCAGCACACCGCAGGAGAACCACGGGAAGGAGGTTGTTTTTCACAGAGCAGTACGGGCACTGTTGAGAATACAAAGAGCTTGATTCAGATTACCTTTCTTGTGACTGTCTTGATTCATAAGTCTGTTTGGCTGTGTCCCTCAGCCCAAGGACACGGCGTTCTCCCTCGACGTCTAACACACCTCTAGCGGAGCGGGCTCGGTCACAAAGCCTTCCTCGCTTTTGAATAAATCTGCACCATGTCTTGGAAACGTATACTTGAGGGCGGAGAGAGCGAAAGAGAGAGAGAGAGAGAGAGAGAGAGAGAGAGAGAGAGAGAGAGAGAGGGAGAGGGAGAGGGAGAGAGAGAGAGAGGAAGGGAGAGAGAGGGAGGGAGGGAGAGAGAGAGAGAGAGAGAGAGAGGGAGGGAGAGAGAGAGAGAGAGAGAGAGAGAGAGAGATAAAAAGGGAGGGAAAGAGACAGTAGTCACTGGTTGGATAGCATAGCACCATTTTTGTATATTTTTTATTTCTATCAAAAAGTATAACAAAAATATGACAAAATACAACCCCAACAGAAGTTATTTTTAAAGGCTATATGTTCAGATTTGTATTATAGCAGCATGAGCCCAGCAAGAGTGTGCAGTGGTGCACATCCAACCTCCCATGCAGAGAAGCAAGATATGGCAAAAGCCTGCCCAAACCCCCCTTACCTGTTCTCCTTTGTGTCGTCTATGGAATGTTTTTCAACTGTGTATATAAGTAATGCTTTTTTTTTTAAATAATAATAATAAAAAAGACAATTCAATTTGTGTTACGTTATTAATAATTAATTGCATTTATATTGCTTTTAATGATACCCGAAACACATTGTCGAAAATACATTGTTTGTGTTTGTGCAGGTGTGTGTGTGTGTGTGTGTGTGTGTGTGTGTGTGTGTGTGTGTGTGTGTGTGTGTGTGTGTGTGTGTCACAGCTGACAGGTTGCATCACAACACTCACACTATCACAATAAAGGCATGATCTAACTATCCAATTAGAGGGTAGGGGCTGATTAGGGAGCCATGTTGCGTAGGAGAGCAAGGATGGTAATATATTCACCTGGGTTCCATGTATTTAAATTCCCTAGTTTCTGCCCCAGTTTGTCGGCTCCTTGTTGGCTGCGAGTTAGCTTCAGTCTGCCTGCTTTAACGAAGGAAATCTCCCTTTTGCACAAGGCTGCAAATAGGTTTACCAGGTTTGCAATTGGGTTTACCAAACTACACGGGCCGTGACTGACAAGAAAGACTGACAGACAGACACGAAAGATAGAGAAGAGAACACATTTGTTTAAGCAAGGCAAAAAGAATAAAAAATCTTCTCCACAAACAGTAACTGCTTATGCAAAAATCTATCTGAAAGAAAAAAATAGAAAAAGTGCTTGATGGAGGCGTCCGCATGGAACCAAGCGTTTTTTAAGACTGCACGCCACATCTAACATTTAACGGGCCGGAGAGATCTGAGAGCTGCTCGGTGACATGGCCGCCTCGTCAGGACGTAAGAGCTGTCGCCGTAGAACACGACAGCTGTTCTGATCCTGATCTAGACCTACCACTGTCAGTCCGTCTCTCCGTCTGTCTGCCTGTCTGTTTGTCCGTCTCTGTACTCTGTGATGGAAGCCTCTGGCGTTCCGTGGTAATGTTCCTGTGTTCGGGCGTTTGTGTTTCTTTCCTGCTCCTCTCTCGCTTTTCCCGGCCCCCCGAGAGCCTTGGGGGAAGCAGAAGAACCCGGCCTCTGACTTTATGAGGTAGCCTGGTTCTCGCACAGAAGAGGAGCAGGCCTGCGCTGTTTGGGTTGGTTTGGGGTGATTGTACAGTACAGGGGGGTGTGCGTGTGTGTGTGTGTGTGTGTGTGTGTGTGTGTGTGTGTGTGTGTGTGTGTGTGTGTGTGTGTGTGTGTGTGTGTGTGTGTGTGTGTGTGTGTTGTTGGATAGTGCTGTGTATATTAAGTTGTTAAATATGCACCTCATTTTCCCTGACTACAGTGATGCATTATACATTTACATTATATAGCAGTGCATAATTTATCAATGTATAGTACATATTGTGAATAATATATGAAAGGAGGGAAGCTGTGGCGTTATGCAAGGTATTCCATTGGCCATCCAGTTCATCAGGCTTGTCCTCCATGGTGACGTCTCTCTGGGTGTCACTCCTGTTACTGTGGGAAACGTCCTTGACTGGTTGGCTAACCTCTAACCTCGAGTTCGATTGGGGTAGCTAGTACTGCACTGAAACTTATATTAGTACTACCACTACCAGTACTATACTACTACTACTACTACTACCACAGCTAGTACTGCACTGAAACTTATATTAATACTACCAATACCAGTACTTCATTACTACTACCACAGCTAGTACAACTAATCCTACTACTACTGCGGCTACCACTTACAGGCAGGCAATGGCCGTGTTAGGTGAGTAAGGTTTGATATGTGTTACTTTTTATTAATGCTCCTGTCACAGGTGTTCTGTTGTTCAAGGTGCTGAAGTGCCTCCAGGCTATCCACAACAAGGCAGCTGAATCTCAATGCCAAACTCCAAGTTGATTGGCCAGTGTGGTTTGGCCGGGAGGGACGGGCACTCAGGAGGGGCATGCCATTTTTTGGAAATTCTGAATTCTTTGCAAAAAGCCATATGCCGTTTGAGGAAACCTGGAGACCAATACAATGTTGAAAATGGCTGGAACGTCCCTTCAGGTGTTTAATCTGCCTCGTGATGATGACTGAGCGGGACACACATTAACATGGTAACGACCGTCACCGTTGTACGTTCTCAAGTAGAAGCGGTTGCCAAGGTTACCAATCGGTCGCGAAAGAATCCAGGGCGGGCGCAAAGTGGTTGTCGAGTACGCACACTTATGGGGGGAAATATCGACTGGTGCGGTCGATATAGGATGACACAGCGTGTCAGATTCAGCACTTTATTAATCCAAAATAAATTGATTGTCACAGTTGCTCTGCCTGAGATAGAAAAATAATCGTAAGAATTAAACAGAGGAAGGAATATGAACACATAAACATGCGTTTACGTATTTTATGAACGGACATCAAATATATATTTATACATAGAGTGCCGATAATCATGGGATATTACACATTACAATTGAAAGACGAAATATGGAATATATTAAAAGGAAAATTGCACATAGATGGAATATGTAAATTTGTGATTCGAGGTCTGCATCAGATTATAGACGTGAAGCCACAGCAGCAGCCGGATGCCCTGAGCTGTGCTGGAGCTTGTAGCACAGGCTTGGATCGCTCTTCCTCTGGTTATACCTGCGTATGTTTGCTGATTAATCCTGAATGGTATTCGTTGGAAGCCACAACAATAGAGCTGTTTGTGTGTGTGTTTGTATTTGCACATTATGCTTGTATAGCATGAGTGTGTGTTTGTGTGTTTTTGTGTGGGCCACTTCGCATTTGCATTTTTCTTGTATTTGCATGGGTGTGTATGGAGGTGTGTTTGTTCGAACAATAGAGAGATGGAGCATTGAAGGACTTTGTGGCGGTCCTCCTAAGGATTTACAAGAACTAGGGCTTCAAGTTTCAACTGGTTACTAAACAAAACTGGTTCAAACATCATGCTTTCAAGCATTTCGAGCATTCACATTTACATTTAGGGCATTTAATGGTTTTATCCAATGCGACTTACAATAAGTACATTACTCAGAAGAAAGAGAAACAATATATCGCTGTCAGCACATTAAAGCAGCCATCCGTATTCCCAGTAATATCAAACTCAGCATCTTATAAATATTGCAAGACTTCCAAAACCATCCACTCCCGCGGTTTTCCTAAACATCACATCTAAACGTACAGATTACCCTAACCTTGCATGGATAACGACTATCTAGCTATCCGCCGTCAAAACCCCTATATTTGGTACAGTAACAAGGCCTTAACATCATTGAACTTAACATATATTTGCCTTGACGTCCATCTTAACATTTAAAAATAAATATAATGGAGATTAATCTAGAAGCGCATGTGTCTGCCCGTCTGCCCCTCGGGGGTCATCCCTATGTTCCCCGGGTCCTATGATCCCCGCTCGGGGAACATAGGACCCTTTTTTGTTCCCCGTTTTTCCAAAAAAGGGTCCTATGTTCCCCTGTAGCAATATATACCGGGGAGCATAGGACCCTTTGTCTGAAAAAGGGTCCTATGCTCCCCACTGTTGCGGGGACCCTTTTCTGGGAAAAGGGTCTTATGTTCCCCGCAATCTTTCAATCTTTAAAAATATTTAAACTTTGACGCGACATTCGCGTGATGACAGCCAATCAGCGTACAACAGCGTGGCCACTGAGTGACATGTAGGACCGTTTTTAAAAAAAGGGTCCTATGTTCCCCAGTCTCATACAAAGAGGGGAACATAGGACCCGGGGAACATAGGACCCGGGGAACATAGGACCCGGGGAACATAGACACGCTCCCCTCCCTCGCTGGCACTAAACACCATTAGCATGACTTTACCATCGCTTCAGTTGCGTGCGCCAGTTTACATGTTAAAGTTACAGCAATCACATTCCCTAATCAAACCAAGACTACAGTGAAAATCCTTTCATGCCAAGGAGAAGATTCCTACCAGAGCAGTGGTCTGTGTCGACGAGATGCAGCCCTATGACCCCAGCCCCAACCACCGCCCAATCCATGAAGGAGGGCTCACTGTACATCTGCATAATGTGCTGGATTACCCTTGAAACGTATCTTCTTTTGTTTTATCTGGCGCGTGTCAAAATGACAGGCCCAGAGACACAAAGAACCCAAAAATATGTTCCTTAACAAACAGGACTTGTAAAGCTTGGAAGAAGAGAGTAAATAATGTCCTGTTTGTTGTTGTTAGATGGTTCGGATCTACAAAAAAATGGCATTACAGAGAAGTAAGACTTTGCTTCGGCTGAGAACCCCACAGCCCATCCGCTCCATAATTTCCTGCTGTAGTTTGAAAGCTTCTGGTGAAAGTTGTTTTTTCGCTTTCTGACAAGGGCCGTTTTTAGTGCTTCCTAGTTTCAAGACAGCTAGCGTTTAGTCTTTGGAGATGGTGTACTTTCATAAACTATTTATCCTAACATCAAACGGCTTGTTTTTTCCATCTGAAAAACTGTAAAAGCGTTCTTTGAAAAGGAATGGATTAATGTTCTGTTGGAACAAAACAAACATGTTACAGCTTGCCAATGTTCTGGATTTCACATTACCCAGTGGAATCCGACAGTATCAACATGATAGGTTTCTCTGCACCATATGTAGCCTGTGTAGCACTTTGGTCCAATAGCCTAGACCTAAAACTTCAGTCTTTTTCAAATCTAATTGTTGGCAAAATCAGGTTGAGACATAGAAGACAGTTATTTTTTTATTTTGTCGCTCAATACTGCGCTAGGATTCGTCTAACCTGGATTAGGTTGCGGACATTATTTCATCTATTTAGTTTTTAATTGCTTCCAATTTAACGATTGTCGAGAATTCCAGGGTGTTTTCACAAGCGATTAACAAGCGCTTAATAGTTCTGCGATAAGGGGAGAATTATCTTCCGCCATTGCTTGTCTCCCGGGGCTCAAACCCATCTCCGCTTGTTGCTGAATCATCTGTGATAAAAAAAGAAGAAGAAAAAACTCGGGAAGGTTTTGATAAAACTTTGGTGATAGAGATAACCGAGGTGTCTATGGGTTTACCCCCATGAATAATTCTGTGTGTGTCTTCGGACTGAGGGAGGTTTGTGAGAGCTGCTTGGTAAGATTTGCAGGCTTCTGCCTCACAGTGAGAACCGGCGCGATCCAGTTCAGGGCGGTCGCACACAGCGGGTCATCTTGCTGATCACTAGACTGATGGTGTTCTGACTTTTCTTCTTCTTCCCCTTTCTCCGCTTTTCTTTCATTATGGTTGAACTCGTTTTTTCCAGAATACACAAAGAAAGGGAGATTTTCTACCCTTGTCTCACCTCGAGTTCAGAGGGAGAAAAAAAAGCAACACCGTTTCCTATAGGAGGCAAATATTAAATCTGTGGAGAGCAGATGAGTAAAGGTGGCTTTAATCATGTAATTGACTATTAAAATCGAATCTACGATTTTGAATTTTGTTCGCAAATGTCTCCATTCATATTTGATGAGAAGGTACAAAATGTTTAATAACCTCCTTTTGTGATAATAAATTTGATCGTGGTTGACATGCTTCAAATGCAATTAGACGTCTTTCTTTTTTTAAACGTACCCTCAAGCATGCACCTCATAAAGGGTGAAACCATGATATAGACATGGTGGGGGTGTGCAAATGATTGGAATGAAGTTATTTTTTCATTCTATACGTTATACAATGACATACTGTTACATGAGCTGTTATGACATATAGCAATCAAAATACCTTAATGTTATTTTTACTCTTTAATCATCTTTGTTTATGAAAATAGAATCAGCAGTACATACGATTGAACACAATGTTGATGGTGATGTTGTGTGAGATATGATATGCCCTCCTCACATCTAACCAAAATGTCTCTCTGAGTTCCTCTGAATGGAAAACATGTAGGCCTACTGAAGTACACTGAAGCCCTCGTGGGTTAGCGAATGCTATGGTTTCAGATCTAACCGAACACCCTGTCGCTGCAGATGTTGTCGGGCTACAGGACACCTCTGACATGAAACAGAATGAGGCGCTCTGATGTCAGCAGTAGTGGATTACAAAACAAGGCGCCGCGGCCGCTGCAAAGTGGCCGTCCCGTGAATGCAGATCTCTGCCCGCCAGCCAGATGATAACCCGCTTATCCCCCGTCCAATCAAAAGGCCTCGCACAGGAGATGAACTGGAATTTTCCAGTGCCCAGGATGCGCGAGACTACTCTCACAAAAATGGATCAATTGGAGAGAAAGAGTGAGAGAGAGAGAGAGCAAGAGGGAGAGTGAGAGAGAGGGCAAGAGAGAGAGAGAGCGAGAGAGCGAGCAAAAGAATGATTCACCCAACACGGCAAAGCTTTGAAGGTAATATCTGGCTCTCTTATCCAGTCCACATCAAAAAAGACCCCAGTAATGAAACAAAATGGAATCCGAGTTGTAAGGAGGAGTGCCTTTGTCTCCCTCCTCCTTACTAAAGACCTATGATTATAAACTGTTGCTATGACTGCTTTATGATTCATCCTTTTCGTTCAGGTCAAGTATATTTCTTCCATCATGGGTCCGCTAAGCCCTTTTCCAACGGAAATTGTGGGAGAGGGCAATGTGAATGTGCTTGACCTAATGAACTGCCCACAGGTGTATGCTTTTAAATTCCCAGCGTTCATTATATTTCAAGCTTTCATTGTATTGCAGGGGAAATCAGAAAAAGACAAATTGGATGAAATTAGATGAAACCTTAAAATTAATTTCTTTCTACAAATGCGCTTGTTTGATCCGACTCAAATAACCAACGTTGAGTTAATTTGCACAGTATCTCAAAAGTCAGATAATGCATTTGCTTTATCTAGAAGATACCAGATGAATCAGAATCAAAACAAAACACTCATCAAAGGAATAAGTAAAAAGGTCCATAATTCCACGTGTTTCCGGTTGAACTGCATGATGTGTTCTGACACGAAATCTGAACTCCCACCACTGACACACTGGTCAAAGTACCTTTTCAACCAAGCGGCTATATTAGTTTGTTGCAATGATGAAACCTTCCAGAATATTTTTTGTTCTGTTTCCATTTTCCCACATGAGGCAATTTAATGTTGAGTTCTCCGTTGAGTTCTCATGTTTTCCACAAAGATTCTGGAAGATTTACTCAGCAAACTAACCAAAATGACAGGTAGGTGAATGATGAATCATGCACACTGCCGAAAATATATCTTGAAGAATAACGACAGACAGACAAGATTCAATAACTATGTCAACATAGTTATACTTATTAGCAAAACAAAATGAGATGATTATATGTATTTATACCGCTTAGATCCTTTATGGGTTTCCTGAGGTAACATAATAACTGTTTTCATCAGAAATAAAGGTGGAGATGTATTTAAACTGCAGTGTTCAGTAGAGCTTTCTGCAGTGTTTTTATGCAGATTAGATGTGTTGAGCGTGCAGGATGCAAAATAGATTAGAAAAACAAATAGAATAAGAGAAGATGATACCATATAATTATTTGGCATCCATTGTTAAAGACATCCATACTATGACGGCTGGAGAGAGTGAGATGGGTTTTTATCTCCCCCAGCACTTTCGGAGCTGACCTTGGCGCTGATCTCCTAAATATAATATTTAACTAAGGCTGAAACCGTTGCTCTTGTTGAAATAATAATAATTATAAACTTTATTTGCAAAGAATCTTCGTACGGAACATTTAGCTCAGAGTTCCCAAGTCAAGTATCAATTTGTTGTTCGGAAGTCATTCCGATATACTTATACTTCCGTAATACTCGAATTTAATTTCACGATGAAATCAGAGTTTATTAGCCCAACAAGCAAGGAATGACGCATTTCGACGATAAGAGTGGAAAGCAGGAGTAAACAGGTCAGAGTTCATTGGATGTTCAGAAGTCAAGGGTTCTCGGGCTGCTGAAGAAACGCCGTCTTCAGCCTTTTGTCGTTCTTATCTTTCAAGTGTTTTGATTGGAATTGTAGGAACAGTCGCCGTCTGTTCTCCTCCGTCATTGGCTCACCCCGTGACCAATTGGGATCGACCACTTCAACGTCCAAACGTACAACCGGCCAATTCCCATGATTGCAGTACTGCAATACTGTTCTAGAATACTGTAGCTAAGTACTAACATGTATACGCAACACAAGACTGAAGAGAACCTATTCGAAAATATCACGTGTTTATCAGTACGGGGGACATTTCTGAGACGTTTCTACCACTGTAACCTGTTGACACTTGTGCGCGTGTGCGTGTGCGTGTGCGTGTGCGTGTGTGCGTGCGTGTCTTCATATGTACAGTATGTATGTCTCCATCCATCACTCCATCATATCTCTAGACCCGTGTGCGTGTGCATGTGCGTGTGTTCATATGTACAGTAGGTATGTCTCCTTCCATCGCACCATCCTATCCAATTGTCTCACCAGCCTTGCATAACATTTCACCTGAGAGGTATCATTAAGAAGCAAACAATGATTCCGACACCTGCCAGATGAATCCCATTATGTTCAGCCCGGTCCCTCACAGCATGTGAGACAGAGGGTGACGTCGTCTGCAGAAGCTATCGACAACGTCGGACAAAAACGCATTTAGCATGCAGGGTACGGCCGGTACTGAAGGCATGCAGCTGTTCCACTCAAACACGTCCAGATGTTTCTCGGATGTTCTCGGAACAACAGTAATGCTATTAGTGCTTCTTCCCTGACTAATGTTCACACTCCCCGGCACCACTGCCCCTGCTTTCAGCCTGAGGTGTGTATGCCTACACGGTCCACACGATTATACAAACGTTAATGGGCTCAATATAACATTACATTTACACATCACTTACTTTCTCTGGCTCACGCTTGTATCAATTCCTTTTTTTTACTGTACGATTATTGCTTCAACACAAAGTGTGTGTAGACGAAAACAAAGAAGAAAAGGAATTGCAATGACTTGAAAGCCTATACGATGTGGTACGTATTTCCTGGTATACGTGTGTGTCACTTGTCTGTATATGATACAGGTTAGAGAATGTGTTATTGTCAGGTCTCTCTTGCAAATGAGCGGCCTAACCTCAATGAGACTTCCGGAATAAATAGTTCAATAAAAAGTAATAGACAAATTGTCATGCCGTCTTTGCCTCTCTGAAGCAGACCGTAGCGAGAGCCACGTCAACAGAGTTAATACGTCCAGTTCTACCCACCAGCATTTGAATCCCTCTAATCTGGCGGTTCACCAGACCAGCTCAAATGAGGTCTGCAGAGTTTACAAATTAGCATCCTTTCAGGAGGTGAGCAGCAATAGCATTGTAATGCTGTTGCATGCTCACCACCCCGAATGGACGCTCACTGTTCGCGATGAAATGATTTCCATTTACTAACCGTGGCTCCTCGACGGGCACTCGTGCCGACGAGGCCGGCCAATCAGAAGGCCCCCGTCCAGGCCTGCGGCGACGGCGTGGGTTGACAGCGGTTTGACGGTGCGCTCGGCTGGGTGCTACGATTAGCAGACTCATTACATAGTCACACTCGGCTGCCCTTAGACGGCCACCACCACCACCACCACCACCACCACCTCCACCATCACCAGCACCACAACCAACACCACCCCCCCCCCCCAATCTGCCCCTGCTCGCCCAATAGGAGCGTTCAAGCTTCATAAACAACAGAGGGAGAAGAGAGAGCAACGAGAGGAAATGGGAAATAAACGCTGGGTCTGTTGATTGTCTTTACAAAGGGCAAGGAGGCGAGAGGGACTCGCTGCTCAGGCACTTTGTCTCGGGTTTTTAATTAGTATTGAGTGAAATGGACTCCCCTTGTTGGGCATAAAAACAACCCCTATATTTCTGGAAGACCTGAATTAAAAAAGGAAAAAATAGATAAAAAAGGAAAAACATATAAATAGAAAAGGGAAATGCATATTTAAATATGCAGATGACATCATTTAAATAGACTCCATTTTAAGCTTTTTAGACCGTAACCTTCTCCTCTCTCTCTCTCTCTCTCTCTCTCTCTCTCTCTCTCTCTCTCTCTCCTTCCAGAATCCTCTCTTGTGCACGCACTCTTGATGTCCAACAGTGTAAGGCTCCTCACATGCACATGAGGACTAATCTGCATTATTTTATACCCCTCCCTTTTCCAACGTACTGGACCTAGCAGGGGCAATAGCCGGCCGAAAATGCAGCAGCAGATATTCAACCACACGCCTAGCTCCACTCTTTATTAATGTGCACATTATGCACCACATGCTGCAAAGAGGGGTGAGTAGGGAAAAATACGCAATACGGATCTATTTGCATAATCAAATTTGCATAGCACCACAGTTCGCCTACAGTTTTGGAAAATAAATATCTGTTCATTAATTAACGGAGGCTCCGCTTTTGAATATTCCATGTGTCTCTAGAAATATTGAAGAAGAAGCATATTATGTAAAACTGCGAAACATCATTGTGAGTCGGAAAAAGGGGAAAGGAAGCCAACCTAACATTGGGACACTTTGAGGAGACACAATCCACTTCCTTTGCAAAGTGAAACACCCCCTTCTTAACGAAGCCTGTTTCCACCCTGGATCACAATGATGGATTATTATTTATTCCCTTTATATATACTGCATATATGCATATTTATATAAATATATATTTATATGAATATACGTACTGGCAAAAGAAACGCAACATCGCCTCTGAGAAAGTGAGCCAGTGCAGCTTTAAAGTGGCACTCACTGGCCACTTCCTATTGGTTGGCAGTGGGTTGGGTCTCTTCCTATTGGCTGGCTGAAGGCCCATTACACCATATGCATGCAGGGAGCAATCCAATTGTTGAAATTCATGTCAGCTATGTGTGAGCGTGCGTGCAGGTCTATCAATATGTGTCCGGTGTGGCCGTGTGTTTCTGGAGTATGATTGTGTGCGTATGTGGGTGTGTGTTGGGCGTGTGAGTGCCTGTTTCAGTGTGTGTGTGTGTGTGTGTGTGTGTGTGTTTGCGTGTGTTTCTGGTGTGTGAGTGTGTGCCTGTGTGTGTGTGTGTGTTTTTGTCTAGTTTATGTGTGTGCGTGTGTGAATAAATGTATGCGTGTATGCGTGCGTGTGTGTGTGTGTTGCCTATGATTTATTGCAGGGGCTGTGCCACATTTGCCAATAGGAAAACACTTTAGTGGAGTCACGGGTGTATGGAGAGATGGATGAGAGCAGAGATTAAATAAATATTTTCTCCACCTCAGCTGCCTCCCTGCCTCAGCCCACTCCTCTGGGCCTGCGGCCCCTGTAGGATTAACCCAGCTGAGTTCAGCGCTCAGGTAAAGCAGGGCTCCTGCACTGCAGGTGAAGGTGTTGGTATCGGCGCAGATGGCTGGCTCAACCTGTATGCGTTTGCCATGTATGCAATATGCCAGGTTATGATTCTGACCCGCGGTCATATGTCGCACGTTATTCCCTCCCGATCCACTGCTCCTCTGCTGTCTCAAGTCGCGGTCACGTTCGGTGCAGTCACAAGCCAGATTGAAATATAAACAGATGACGTTGAATGCCGTGCTCATCGCCCCATCCACCCCCATCAACCCATCCACCCCCATCAGTTGTCGTGTAGCAGACAAAATGTTCTGGGTTTGAGCCTGTGATCTGATGTAGCTGGAGGTGAGGGAGGGCGGGCTCAGCAGGGTCAAGTATCTTCCCTGAAATAGGAAATTGAAAAAGTAGAATGTGAGATTTTTATGATTTTGTTTTTTTTCCCCAAAATGGATGTCGGGTTAATAAGTTGTACAATTAATTCGATTTTGCTCATACTGTCCACAGCAATTCACAGCAGAAGATTGATATAACATTTAGCCTTTCATTTAAATCGATATTTAATTCTATCTTTCACAGCTATATCTCTGTACATAGTTACATATTCTATGTCCCTTGCAATCTATGTTCATGAAGGTGTTTAAACCCCCCTAAAATCAATTCCTGGCTATGCCTTCCACTCTCCACCTGCTCCTCAATAACATGCATCTAATGAAAGCAATCAAACAGAATGGGTTCAGCGGCTGGGGGCAGCCATTTTGTAATTGTTATCAATAGGAACCAAGCGAGCGCTAAGGACGCCCCGAGTTCAGAAACGTTTAACTCCAGAAAAAAGACGTCAAACATAATTCTAGGTTTGGATTTGGAGGTTATGGTTGTTTTGCAACGTCAAAAGGAGCAGGCTTGCACAAAGAAGGCAGTGCAGTGCACGTTGCGTCCTACAGCCTGACAATTTTTTCTGTCTGATCCTTAGATGCCTTGGTAACACTTTAGAATAAGATGCATTAATTAAGCATTAATTAACAAAAGTTAAAGCAGAAATAAGCATTGCCTTAAAGTGAATTAACTGTTAACTATAGAAATAATTGACTCATGGTGTTCATGTTTAATAATGGTGTCCATGTTTACTAAGATAATGGTGTTGATGTTACATTATTTACTAGGATAACCAACTAACCTTTATAAACGTATTGTACCGTCGTGTTGGACATTCAAGCGTCAGCTAAAAAACGAAATAGTACATCGACATCTGATTGTAGCTCACTTTCTGTTCATTTAGTGCCTCAAAGGAAGAGCCCTTCTGTGGTTATCTGCATTCACGGGTGATGGATCCTAGTGCTATGTATGTGTGTGTGTGTGTGTGTGTGTGTGTGTGTGTGTGTGTGTGTGTGTGTGTGTGTGTGTGGTGATGGATTTCAGCGCCAGGTGTGTGTGTGTGTGTCTGCGGTTGGATGATTGATGCAAACTGGGTTAGCACCGTTAGCTTTGCATTTGCTGGCGCTGTGACATGGCTCCCACATGTGATTAATGACACGGCTTAACATGCTCTTATTATGCTGTGTGCTTACACTGTTTTAATAAGCCGTTACCTCCCACAGCTGTCTTTCTACACTTCTTTCTCGTTCTGACGTACAATATCCAAGCATCTGAACCATTTCATGTACATGTCGTCATGTATAGGCCTAGTTATGTTTTGTCTGCATCTCAGTGCCTATTTGCATAGTTTCTATGTATTTTTCCTTATGTACCTTAAATTCTACAATTAACTTGTATCGACAAGTTAATTGTCTATACAATTGACTTGCTGTGATTTTGGGTTTGCATTTTACTTATATTACAGACCCTCCAGGATTTCGCGATGTTGCGATTTGCAATATCAACCAATCATCGCGAATTCAGGGCGATGTCGCAATTTTAACCAACCACCGCAACTTTCCTGCAAGTTTGACCGATCAGTGGCGTCGTCTTTAACTGACGTCGACAAACTATCTTCCGCCTTACTTCCGTGTTTATGTTCAAGCGATCCAAGCATTCATGCAGCATGTGCGCGTTAGTGGTGGATTCAATGATTCGTTTCTGTGACCCAGTTCGCGTGATTCAGTTCGCCACGAGGAGTCGTTCTCGAATCGTTCGTTCGTTCGTTCGTTCAGTCGAGTTTCCGGTAGCACTAACTCCACTGAGTCTGACTGACTCAGCTGAGAACCGTGCAATGGGGTCCATTCCATGATGCGATTTACCGCTACAATGCACGCCATTGCACGGTTCTCAGTTGAGTCAGTCAGACTCAGTGGAGTTAGTGCTACCGGAAACTCGTTCGTTCGTTCAGTCGAGTCTCCGGTGAATCGAATGGTGAACGAGACGACCGAACGAACGAGAGAGACGAACCGGTTCAGTTCGTTCGTCCTAAAGACTCGGTCATTCGAACCGGTTCGCGAACGAACGAGCCAACACTAGTGCGCGTCCAACGTTTCCCACTTGCCGACCAGAATAACTGCGAAAGATCGCGAAAAGCAGTATCCTGGTATTCTACATGAAAGCGGGGGAAAATTATTTGTGGTGGAACATAAGCGGAAATCTTCCATTGATAAGCATTTTTCTTTTAATGAATGTTTTTTTCAGTGATAACTTAAGATTTAACATCAGGAAAACGCAACTTTCACTTCCGATCGCACTGTAATCGCAACAAAAATCGCAACTTTCATCGCAACTTTTTGGAAAAGCTCACGCAACATCAGGCATTTTAGGCCGCAACAATCTCAAAAAAGGCCCGGGAAATTCTGCAGGGACTGATATTTACTCTTCTGTTCTTTTTTTTTCTAAAATATAATCTTTGTTCTTTATTGAGCAGAAAAATGTGGCATTCCTTTGGGATTTATTAATTACGGAGCGTCAGGACATAGTATACATCTGCAGGCTTATCTTTTACTGTGTGCCTGTTTGAGGATGTTTGTGTTGTCTGCTTGGATCAGTTGATGAACTACAAGATGTAACCATAGAACCGCAACGGAAAGTTATGTAACATCCCTATAATCACTTGCGTCAATAACTAATCTAATTCTAGCGTAATTAGATTTGCAAGTATGCATGTGACAGTGTCCAAGACTTTAAGGCAGAATGCAAGGAATTTGTGTGCATGAGTGTGTGGTCTGTATGTACAGCATGTATGAGTGCCTGTGTGCATGTGTATGTGTGTGTGTGTGTGTGTGTGTTTACATCATGTGTTAGTGTGTGTGTACAGTGTGGGTGTGTGCACAGTTTGTGGTCTGTTTGTGTAGCGTGCGTGCGTGCGTGCATGTGTGTGTGTGCATGTGTGTGTGTGTGTATTGTTTACTAGTTAATTAATTCCCATTGTTTCATGCCAGCGGGATATTGGAACATGCCGCTGTTTGATTCCAGAGCGTCGTGTGATCTGCGATCTGCTGGAAGGTATCCAGACCCTGCAGAGCTCAGTCTCTGACCCGGAGCCGCTGTGAGCCACACTAGTGCCATGATACGCAGTCCTCAGTGGAGACCTACACCTGCACCGTGGGACCCTTTCCTCTGTGGAGCCCCACACCTGCGCCGTGGGACCCTTTCCTCTGTGGAGACACACAACTGCGCCAGGGGACCCTGTCCACTGTGGAGCCCCACACCTGCACCGTGGGACCCTGTCCTTTGTGGAAATACCTGTGCATGGGACTCAGTGCTCTGTGGAGGTGCCTGCATGTCATAAAGTCTCATAAATATTGGGCCTGTTAAGCCTTTTGAGACTGTACCTGTGAATACGGGCTTTACAAATACAATCAAATATAAATAAATTGAATTCTCTGGAGGCCTAGACCTGTAGCAATACAAGGGATCAAATACGTGTGTGTGTGTGTGTGTGTGTGTGTGTGTGTGTGTGTGTGTGTGTACATTACCTTGAGTGTGTGCATCGTGTATGAGTGTGTGTCTAGTCATGTGCTTTATGATATATGTGTGCCTAAGTCTTCCTTTTCATTCAAGGTCACATACAGTAACAGTCCAAACCTCCAACCAAACAACAACAAGCTGGTGGACGACGCGCGCCATCATATACCTTCCCCACTCTCGGATAGGACCGATCGGCTTCATATGCATCACAGGGCTTTGCTGAATTTAATATTTGTATTTTTGTTTGTTCCGCCGTCAATGTCAACCTCGATCTCTCTCTTTTGTGAAATGTCCTCCTCACGCTGTCTCGGCTTTACAGAAATCCAACACGACAAAGAGCGTCTGCTTGTTTGTTTTCCTCGTGCGTGACCCATCATTCATAGGAATACACAACCTATTGATCAAAGATGGAACGCTGGGCGCCGTGGCGTGTGCGTTTGTTCCGTGTTCTCGCCGTCTTCGAGTGGGACAGGAAAACCCGAAGCCGGCACCATTTGTCCGTCATCAGTGTCAACGAGAAACATTCACAGATGGCCTGTTCTAAGTGGGTCATTAAACCCTTACATCGGGAGAACAGATTCAGACGGATCCGAGCATTCGTCTGTGCCTTACGTTAATGAGCAAGGTGTTCGGGAGATGCACGGCAGCCATAATCCCTTTTTAATACATAGCCGCCGAATATCTCGAACCTTATTCTGAATATAAAGGGAAATAAGACATGTCTCCATTGTGCTGCGTCTTTCCCCTTTTTCTCTTCTGGAGATAAGTTCCGTCTTATATGCCGCTCAATACCCGCACTAGGGCCTTTGTTCTAGCTGTCTGGGGACGCCAGTCGCTAGAGAAGCAGTCGACACCCAAACGAGGAGCTGTCACTCTCTTGTGAAGAGGTTGGAATGATTAACTGCTTCCCCGTGCCGCCGACGCCGTTGTCGGCTTCTAAGGTTAACGCTGGGAGCGGTGCAAGCTGTGTGCACGAGTCTGAGCACACACGCACACACACACACACACACACACACACACACACACACACACACACACACACACACACACACACACACACACACACACACACACACACACACACACACACACACAATTACTAAATGTGAATGCAGAATGTGCAGTTAGACACCTAAAACCTGAATAATAAGATGCTGTTATTCGGTTTATTCGGTCTGCATAAAAACAGTGTTTGAGTCTGTTATTATTCCTGTCCAACTATCTCAGCGGGGGAACACACGCCGATAAAGAGGGGACATGTTTGTGTTATGGCAAGAGAGTGTTAAAGGCCCTCGCTGGACTTTGGTGAAGGCAAATTAACAGTGTGTAGAAAAACTGTTCACCACACTGGAATAGTGGCCACACTCCACCACGGAGGGCAGACATCAACCCCAGCAGAAAGGTGACATTTGCTTTGTTTCCCCACCACATTCTAATGAGCCTGTTAGCATTCTGTTGTTTGTGCTAATTGGCCTGCGTGCTAACTTGAACTACAGCGCCACACTCTTGCTAATTGCCACCTTCATGAATCATTGTCTCCCGAATTTAAGCGCCATATTTACCAGTTGCCTGGCTCCGGGGACAGCGATGGTGTTTTTAGGAGAGAACAGCGACCGGCACGTCTCATCTCACTCCCAGACGCCCCCAGTGAGCGCACTGGGGGCAGATGACCCTGCAACACTCTCTCCTTCGGCGTAACCACGACTGCAGATCAAAGGTGACGTCAGCCAGCCAGAGAGACGGGTCTACCCCGATGCTTCAAAAAGCCTAACTGCCACGTTTCACAGAATCCTCCCACCGGCCTGTTGATCTGAGGAAAGAAAAAGAAAAATCAAAGGGACTGGGAAATAGGCAGAGTGCGGAATGAGAGGATGATGAGAGCCTGGGATAATTGAAGACGTGAATGGAAATGAAAATCCGAGCGGCTCGTACGGCTAAGGCAACCGCGAAGCCCGATCATGAGTCACATGCGCTCGCATCTGTTCACATGTCACCTCTGCTCGGTGAAAAGTCGCTATCTCTGTTTTAATGAAGAGAAGAGACGATGAGGACAAGTCATGTCAGAATCCCCATCATTAGGCCCGAACCATCAGGTTTGGAACTCCCCGGCTACAACTGTCAGCGGAAGAAGGGAAATAACAGTTTCTGACATTGGCATTTGTCATTTATTAAAAAAAATTATAATATTTAAAATTGAAAGAAAGGGAAGACATCACTTTAGACGCAAATAGCAGGGGAAACCACCTCATCTTCATGCCTAAATCAACTGTCTATAATACTTTCATTTTTTTTTTCTTCCATCTAGAGGTATTCACTTATCTGTATCATACTGCAGCGTCTATCCTGATTGTTTTACTTTTTTTTTAGATGAACAAAAACGTCCATTTTAAATTACATCGATATGGCTGCGCTTCATTTCTGCTGCGACACCGACGTTTGCTGCAACCGGACATTTCCGGTTTGGGATTAATAAAGCACATTCTATGTTCTAATCCTCATTCTCCTCATCATCGATGACCTCATAGTGAGCCTCTTAACCGACTGGCTGGACGAGTTGGACGGCGTCCAAAAATCAGAAGGAGCAGCGAGCAGCATCAACTCTTGACAACAAACAAATGACAGCCGTGAGAGCTGAATCAATGGTCATTACACACCAAGCGTTACAAATAAACATCTCCTACCCACCTGCTCCCTTCGGAGATGACTAGCTGGAGGGCTCTGTTCCGAGGTCAGTGTTGTCAAGGTCTGCCAGAAATGTATACAGGGAGGGTCCATAATAAATACACAAAATGTGGTTGTACTCTTACAAAAATAGCTATTCTATTTTTGTATATAAGTGCCCTGCATTGTATGGACGCTCCAACATCTCACCGGTTCAATTGTCCTTTTAGCTTGCATGTATGTGATGCTATATTGTAAGAGCGGGACTTTCACTTCATAGTTCTGGCACGCACCAAAGCATAAATGGAATCGTGTTGTTGTGATACAGCACGGCTGCATAGATCACCCGCCTCCTACACGACTCAAGTCTATTCTGCTCAAACGTTTCGAAACCTTTGTCTCGCTTGCGTCCAGATATGACCGTGTGCGTTTTGCTTTACGGGGTGTACGGCACAGAGCCTGGAATGGAAGAATATGTGTTGATGTTTGGTGTGAACACGGAGCCAAATGACATTCATGTGTGGTTTAAATGTTCATCAGACTGCAGCGTCCCATCAAAGAGCCGTTTGGGGGGGAGGATATGGTTCTCCACGCAATCTCTTCATTATTAGCTGTGGAGCCATTATTCACAGCCCCGTTGCCAGAGGAAAGACTTTTCCCGCGGATAAATATATGCAAACATTTATTACTGAAGGAAATTGGAATTTATAAATCCGAGATGATTGCGGAAACACAATAAATATGCCGCTGTTGGCTCACAAAGTAAAGGGGGAAAAGTTATAATTACATTTGCGGTCAATTCCAGGGAACAAAAAAAATATCATTGCGTCATTGGCTTTCTCTTTATTTGAACAGTAAAGTTTGGTGTCAATATATAGAGTGCTTTCTCTGTTCCCTGTCCAGGCGGTACATCGATCCCACATAGACGGCGCCCTATCGAGGTTACGTCACACCATCAACCAGCTGGAACAGAGAAGATTGCATGCACACCGCTTGTAGCAGATGGCTAAACAACATAACTTCGCAATCTTTAATCGTCAGTGGAGATCTGACGACATCAAAGGAAGGCCGACATTAATGGTCAAATTAGCCGCCATGTCTTTGAGCTATTTGACGCCAACACAAAATCCCCATTTTGCCAGTTGAGATTGGTTGAAAAAGTTTTTGCCAACCAGTACGTCATCAAACAGATGTCACATGATCACTTGCACAACATTCAATCCATGCGATGGAAGGATTCCTATTCAGGCAATAGACAGGTCCCTGGAGCATTGGGGTCTGATCACCCTAGGACCCATATCATCCCACCTCTGGATTATGGGCTGGCTTTCACGGCGATGGACCTCAGTTAAACGTGGATGTTCACAGAGGATGTTTCTCATCAGAGGATGAGGTGTCATACCCTCAACATATGCATAAACCCCCTCCCACACATGCATATAAATCTCCTGAGATTAAGCGCATTGGGTACCTTTAAAAAGCGTTATGTAAATGCAATCCATTATTAATATTATCATCACATCCTTCTGGCAAGTGGACTTTTAACATGAAAATAATATATATGCATATATATTTAGATTTGAAAGCAGAGAGATGTTTGAGCTTCCACGGTAAACTTTAATACCAAGGCTTATTCAGTTCAACTGTCGCTTAAGGCTTTCAGTAGTCAGAGGCAAATGGAGTAGTCAACAGTGCATCTATGTAAATAAATATATTCATCTGCCCATCTACTTTTTATAATATCAATACAATGTTATGTTGCCGGTAGCAGCTCTCCTCAGCTACACTTGAGTTTATGATTTTCCACTTAATCCTTAAAATACAAACACGCACCTTGACGGCAGCGTATTGATCCGCACCATTACTCGGAACAAAACTGTGTTTTCCTTTGTGGTACCAAGGAGCCCACCGCCTTCAGAGGGAGGGCGACAGACGCAGGAGGAGAAGTTGATTGGTCCCCCGCTTTACCCTTTAAAGCGGGGGATGTCTACCTGTCAGAGTACACCTCTGCGGCTCTCCTTCTGCACTCTAATTACCACACGGATCTGTCTTGTCAGCTGTGCACCCCCCAACCCCAACCCCCCCCAGTCCTCCAGGGTGACCCCTGGGCAAACACCAAGCACCAACCCTAGACTTCTCTCCACCACCACCACCACCACCACCACAAGTCCTGAGAGAGTATGCATACAAGCCGTCGTTTATCTCCTCATCAAGGCATCACCTTCACCAGCTCTATCACCACCACCATCATCAAGGCCACACCACAACCTCCACCATCACCACCTCCACCACTATTACCATCAACGCCACCACCACCACCATCATGGCCAACAACATCACCACCACCACCTCTATGACCACCACCACCATCATACCACCATCACCAACGTCACCATCCCCACCACCTCTATGACCACCACCACCACCATACCACCATCACCAACATCACCACCACCCCCTCTATGACCACCACCACCATCATACCACCATCACCAACGTCACCATCCCCACCACCACCATGCTTCACTTCTTAAAACCCAATTGATTATTCGAATTAATCCGGGTTAGTTCATATTTAAGTTGATTCTTTGCTTGTCCTTGTCAACTTGTCATTTTGTCAATGTTTCTCTGCGTATTTGTTGTATTGATTATGCATAGTATGAAGCACTTTGTCAAAGTGTTTTGATAAAAACAGTGTTTTTCAGATGATACTATACAAATGAAGTTTATTATTAAACAACCCTACTGCTAACCATATTCATAGGCCTGTTTTGCTCCACAGAAATAATAGGGTTGAACTGGACTAGCCAAAAAAATACCAAGCACATTTAAACAGCAAAAAAATGGCTTCTTGCAGATTGATTAATTTTTCAGATATCTTCAAAAATAAAGTACTGAATGGGAAGGGAGCCACTGCAGGACGTTAGCGTTTAAAACCAAAGTTCAGGAAGAAAAACTTGATTTCTGGACCCTTGTCTTTGTCGGGATGCGTGCCCTTCGAGGACAACACAAAGCGGAAAATTTATTTTGCTTTTGTTCTTGTAAGCTCATTCTACCAAAGCTCCAAAACATTCCAAATACCTCCCTGTTTCTGTTTCATTCTCCTCAACATAACAGTTTCAGTGATTATATTGTGGCCGAGGTCAAGAAAGTGGGTGGCAATAGCATTGAAATCAATGATAACTCTTTTGTAGGATGATCTACATTTGCATGCAACAATCAAATGAAGTCCTTCCCATGCATTAAGGGTTTGACGTAGAATTACATGTCGCATTAAGCAAGGCTATACTATGAGTGTAATTTTATGTTTAAATATTTTACATCAGCTTTGCAATTCCTTGCTAACAGATACATTTGTATTTTATTCTACTACAGTAGGCCTTACTTAGTTACCTCACAATTTTCCCTCTCTTTTATGGGACCACAAACAGATCAAGTTTTTTTTTTTAAATTCCGTTGAGTTAAGTGGCCATTTGTGTATCCATTCCTTTGGGTCAAAAGACTCCACAAACAAGAAACGTAACATTCAATGTCATTCAAAGTGGAAGCACAGCCTGATGTCAATCACTACACTGAAAAACAAAGGAGCGCTGCCCACGTCAACTGTCTGGTCGGGTTCAAAATGGTAATTATACAAATTGCAATTGTGTGTTAACCACTTGGAGAAAACGACTTACCAAAAAACAAAACATATTCATAAAGAAAAGACCCACTGGTTATTATTTTTGCAGTGGCTGCTCAACTTAAATGCATCCCTCTTACCACAACACGTTAGATAATCCATTTGTAATCAACGGTATAGCGCAGATACATTCTGGGCCCTGGAGCTATTTTATGGTTTTAAATTCCATAAGTTCAGAAGTCTAATCAGGGAGGAAAACTCGCTGGGATATGGCTTCCCGGCGTCATTTAGTGGCTCATTAAACGCTCTCCATCTCAGCCATGTTGTCTGCCTCCATCTCGGGCAAGAACCTAATTTTAGATGCATTTAGTATTTCATTATTCAGCCCAGCGTGACTCTCAGACAGCGTCAGAGACAAAGAGTTCTGCCGGAGCCTGAGCTCAGTGTCTGGTACAGAAGGGACTGAAGTACCTGTGGTGGCTTACAATGGTTTATAATGAAAGCTGATGTAGACACTGTAGGCGGTTGCATCATGGCCGTCTATGAGCTAGAGATATACGGTATAATGGTTGCATTAAAAATAATACTTTTTAAAGGTTTGAAAAAAGGGTTCTGTTTCAACCAAAAGACTGCCTGAAGATGATTCACAATGATGAGCGACTACTATTAATCAATTAGGGTTTTGTGAATGTTGCACGACGTTCATGGACATGCACTGGGACATATTTAAACACATATGAATCAGGTGTTGATTCAGTGGTTGGGAAAATGTTCAGGCAGAAAAATGGGGTCAGAGGCTGCCACCAGGTTGTATGGCAGTTGACTCAACCAAGATGGCCTTCTCTTATTGCAATGGTTTGAAGACGCTGCTCTGATAGACACTCTGATCAATGAGTTTGAAGCTCTTTGCCGAGGGTGAAAGAGCTGTCAGATAGATACAGACAAGAGACAAGAGGCCAGTTATCCTATTTGAGGGAGAATCCATATTATTAAATTAAATTAAATTAAATTAAATTAAATTAAATGTATTATATTATTTACTGGCAGGGCAATGTCGAGATCCAGCCTGACCAAGGCTCTGTTCTTTTGGTTAATGGCAAAATATATTTGAGGAGCAAACTCAATATTTAACAGAATGGCTCCTAGGGCTCTTGGCCTCACTAAGCCAACTACCAATATTAAAACTAATTACAATACTCAATTATTGAATTGTTATAATATTTACAGTATACCTATCCTGCTTCTGCAATGAATTTCTTCAGACTACTGTCTTTCTGCAGTATATTCAGTATGCTACATCTCAAGTGCAGTATATTCAGCGTACTACTACACATATATATAGTGCCGTTTATTCAGCATACTGCATCCTTGTCCTGCATGGTGGATAACCAGTTTGGTGAAGGAACAATCAAAATGTGAGACAGCACTTTGGAGTGGCTATTAGCCAAGCAGGTCGTAATGGACAATTAATTGGCGGTTTGTTGAAGTACCCGAGTACTAGTTGACAACCACATCATTGTACACGACAGCCACATGACACTGCATCCCACCAAGAGGAATGTCTGAAAGCAAGAGGGAGAAGCCCCTGCCTATCGATAATATAACTGCTTGTGGCTGGGAAGGTGATACACTGACTGTGCTGTTTATGTTCACTCCCAAACAGACAGCCTTGTGCATTGAGAATATATCGCCTGAAACAAATACAACAGTCTGCTCCTTTGAGCGAAGGCTTTGAGGCTCACGTTTCCACCCCTTTTCCGCAGTCGGCCACCCACAACTGGAATCTGCTCCGTTTGTTAGCTAGAGCGACAATGTATGTTGGTGTGTTCAAATAATCCGCCCCAATTTGCCAAAATATCCCAATTCCTTACTTAATTTGGATTTGTCCCACACACGCGCGTTAATAAAATTGAAGCGCTGATTGATTCACCGTATGAATCATCAAATCCCCTTCCCCCCAGAAGTCCCACTAGGGTGTGAGGCGTCTCTCATTGTGGCTGACGCTCCCGACGTTCCAGAGTCTTTTGTCACGTTGTACCTGCCACCTGTCAGCTTTTATTCTGCCATCACTCTCAAAGGAGCTGAAGTATGACATTTTGGCCCAATCAAAATCTTTTCAATATTAATTTGCAGATTGTTTAGATGTTGGAAGGGGCGTATGACATGGTGTGTGTGTGTGTGTGTGTGTGTGTGTGTGTGTGTGTGTGTGTGTGTGTGTGTGTGTGTGTGTGTGTTTGTGTGTGTGAGAACAACGAATCCCCACTGTGTATGAAATGTCACCATGTTGTCAAATATATAATATCATATCAAAACGCATCAGACCTTAAATGTCAAAATTGACATTTTACATTGCTTGATAAGTCGGACAATGGTACATTGCATACATCCATGAACACGTTTAGCCTTGCATGATAATGTTTTTTTTTAGATCGGAATACATCTGTTACCTCTAAAAGCCACACACATTCACTGCATTTGGCCTTGCTTTAGCTACAATACAGGATGTACCTCACCTTGGGCATTCTTCCGGTCAGTTAATGTGTGTGTGTGTGTGTGTGTGTGTGTGTGTGTGTGTGTGTGTGTGTGTGTGTGTGTGTGTGTGTGCGCGCATGCGTAGTTTCCGCCCTGTCTTTCATCATGGCCAACTCATCGGTTGTTTGGTCAAGCTTGTTACACAATGCCGCCCACATGATAGACTATAGACGCGTGTTATTAGCATATGGTTAAGGGTGACTGCATTTCAATCCTGTGTGAACTTCAAATGTCATCTCATTACTAATTATGCTCCAAATTGCAATTCACCCCAGTTAATTACCCTAATTAATATTCAATGGAACAGCGAGGAGACTCCTCCTTGATTTGTTCCGGTTTTAATTGAACACATCACGGCCTCTAATCATGACCATATGATACACATCTCCCTTGCCCAGCATGCGCCTACATCAGCCTCAGATTCACGCTTTCCAAAAGATAACGGGGACTGAATTTGAATCAGGGAAAAATGTGTGTGAGTGGGGAAAGAAAAAAATATTAATGTTGAATATGGGCTTTTTTGCCAACAACCAGCATTCAACCCTGCTCTGGCCGAAGGCCAACACGGTGAATTTCACCTCCTCCATGTGAAAATCATCAGATAGTCACGTGCCGTAAGACTACGTCTGAATCCGATTTCGAGGTTTTTTGTTGCGTCTGATTATGCGGTGAATGAACACACGGCATGCTTTTTTTGGCACTGGTTGTGAGAGGAAAAAGGTGGAAAGAAAAAAACTGTGCAAAGAAACAAGAATTAATCCTTGGTGTTATTCTTTCAATTCACCCCATTTCTTCCAGCAGCCACCAAGCCACACATCTGAACGATGATTCTTTGGAGGTCTGTGAACCAGTTTGGACGTGCAAACTCCTCTCCCCCCACCCCTCTCTCTAACAGATGATATCAGCTGCACAACGCTGATATCACCTGCTCCTCCGCTGTGAGACTCTGAGTACACAACATCCATTTTGTTTTCTTCCCATTTCCTGCTACTGTCGGTCTCAACATCCCCCCCCTCCCTCCCCCCTGGCATGCATCCTCCACCACTTTCCTTCACATGCTTCCACGGAACAAACGGATGACCTTTCTTTGTTACCGCCCGCTCGCTCACTCAGACACAAGACAATCAACATCCACCAACTGTTTTTCCTGTTTTAAAGCGCTCCTCTTCTTCTAGTGGAGTTGGCGGATGAACAACAAGTCAACAATTGACCCACAGCCATCGACAGACAGACCGAAGAAAAGCCAACGATGGTTGGGGCAAGACAACACTTTGAGGGAGGTTGATATTTTGGATTTGACCAGAATAAATCTTATTGCAATTGTGTGCGCAAAATTTGCTTTTTGGTTCCCAGGCCACTCATGTTGTAACAAGAGCACACTGCTCTGTCGATTTGATAGAAAAACACACAGATTAACATTGGGGCAAATCACCATGGTCCTCAAATTTCTCAGGATTAAACTTCTGCTTCATTGTACTTCTCTCCCAGAGGCTCATCTTTACTGGTAGTAATCGTAACATTTTGATTGTGAGTAGAACCCTGCCAAGGAAAGGAATTTCATATCTTCTCTTGTTCCTCATTTAATTAGAAACACTGAAAATGGACCGTAGAACAAGATTGGGAAAAGAGAATGTTTGGCTCAGTGTAACTGCGATGCATTTAAAAGACACAGAACCATCCACTTGGCGACTGCGGCTATTTTCCGGTATCTGTGAGGTTGTATTTCTTTGCCTTTTAACAACCACCGCTGATACGAAAGGTCCTCTCAACACTGCCAAATACAGCCAAACCAATCTTTAACTTTAGCCCGATAGGCAATTTGTCTTTCATTCGGAAAGGTCAAGATGTTCGACAAAGTAGCCAGTTGGTAAACACAGATAAGTCGTAGAGCCGCGATATCTTCAGAGCAATAAAGAAACCTAATTGCATCTCGTCCAATACACGGCTGCATCGGAGCCTGCTGGCTGATAGCGTCTGTAGGCCTATATCCACCGTTCAATTTTATCTCTGCAGCCCAACGTGATTCGCCTAATTATTCTGCGATCTCCACTTCCATACACTCGGAGGATCATACAGAAGGGAGGGCGGCGGCTGCCCAAGGGGGGGGCAACAGCGGACCCGACGTGCCGGCGTTTGGGACGCACTGAACCCGTCTCGGCCGCGGCGACGCTCCAGGTGACGCCCTCTACCTGTCCGAGCGGCGCGACCCACGCACCGCGGTGTTCCGACACGGCGGGGGTAGCGCGAAGAAAGGCGGTAGATGAGGCGGAGGGTTTAATGCCTTTCACAGGGAGGGAGCACTGAGGCGCCCCCCCGGGGAGGTGCTTGCATGGGCGTACCTGTCGCAGACGCCCGCAGCTGGGTCTGAGCGACAGGGCATGCAAATTGTTCCGCTACGTCGTCTCTGACAAGTGCGGTTTATAAGTAGGGCAAGTCTAGCACCTTGGCTAGTTCCTCCGGGAGGAGCTGGATTGTGACAGTCCTGTGCCGAGACAGAGATCTCAGTGAGGCATGACAATATAACCCCCCCCCCCCTCCCCACCCCCTCGTACACACACAGAAACAACCCCCACCAGCTTTATTAATGGAGCTATGATGGAAGCTTGACTACTAGCGGTGATCCTAGCGTTTCAGCACCGGGCTAGGCGCCTGCCAGAGAGAAGAGGATTCTCTTTGTACATCTTTTATTCATTCAAATACATTCCCCTCCAGGGAACTTCCGCCTATATGTTTTAACTGTGAAGGCGGGAAGGACTCCTATAATATGCCCCTTCACTTGTCATTCAACCACTCCACACTTCCACGCTGTCGGAGTAGGCTTCCAAAAAACGAGAAGCACAATATTAACATTGTTTCAGAGGCAAGAATGGAATGGGATTCATATGCAATCTTTGTCTGTGGACTGGGTGAGGCCCAGCTTCTGTTGTGTTGTCAGACAGCGGCCTATTGAATGAGAAAGGTCTGAGTTGATGCCCTCCCATGGAGGGTGAAGTGTTCTCGCGATGCCCTTTACATCAGGGGAACGCACAGAGCAGGAACACACAACCTCTCCTCAGAATACAATGTACCTCCGAACGTCAGTCTGCAGCCAGTCTGAAAGTTGTCTTCCCTCTTAGTATGTATCAAGAGGCAAAGTGGTGGACTTATCTACAGCTCACCCATACAAGTTTTTATGTTTATATTTCTCTAAATAGTGGCTGTTTGTAGCACTTGCAGGGAAGGTGCTTTTCTTTTGTCATTGGGTTGATGTGCAATATGTGATTGAAATGTATTTGTACTCTTTTGAAAATACATACCAGCACCTAAGCCTAACTCTAACCCTAAAGCCTAGTTACCTCAATGAATAAAATCATAGATCGACAGAGATGTTTTCCCACCCAGGCTGTCCAATACTTACTGAGTTATATGAGATGACCAAGTCCTTTATTCATCCCAGATGGGACATTTCGGGAATATACTACAGTGCAGAGGTCAGGGACGTTTTGAGCTGGCAAAGCCATAAAACATGTAATAACTTGAAATTGTTCTTAGAGGAAGAGTTTACGTAATCATTCAACCTTTTTAGGGAAGATATTCATCCATTGCAAATTATACGTGACCATTTAGACCGGGAAGATAATTTGACACCCAAAATCATTTATCATATTCCCTCTTCCAGCAGTTCATTACCTACTCTGATTGTAGATTATGGTATTATACTAAAAAGATGTTGTTAGATTTGACCTGTAAATCACGCTATGTGAATGCCTGGGCCAAGTAAATAAGCTTTGCATGTAGAAATAATCCATATTATAGATTGACTGGTTTTACCATGGCTTCACTGTGGAGTTGCTCTAAAAAGGTTCATCGAACGATCAGACCAGGCATTCAACAAATCCCAAATCACTTACAATCCGTGAGTGAAATCTGACGCCGACTCACAATAATTTAGAAATACATTTTAAAAAGTTAAAAACCCTAAACTTGAGTATGTATTCAGGGTTATTTATGCAGGTCTAAGTGAACCCGAGAGGCTGGGGTCAAGCACTACAGGCCCTGGCTTAAAAAATAATTAATAAAGGCTAGAGTCATAAGAAAATACAGGCCTGCATACCGGGCCGTACTGTGTCCCTAAGCAGGGACGTACCCGCACCTCCTGAGCTGTATGCTGCAATAGAGCCATGGAGCTCTCCCCGTACATGGCCGCACTCTGTATATTCAGCACAAACACGGGTCATGTGACTGTGAACGGCCTGCTACGGTGGCGTGCGGCCGCTTGCACGCCATCAAAATGGACGATGATGGGTGTGAGCGAGAGAGAGAGAGAGAGAGAGAGAGGGGGAGAGAGAGAGAGAGAGAGGGGGAGAGAGAGAGAGAGAGAGAGAGAGAGAGAGAGAGAGAGAGAGAGAGAGAGAGAGAGAGAGAGAGAGAGAGAGAGAGAGAGAGAGACAGAGAGAGAGAGAGAGAGAGACAGAGAGAGAGAGAGACATGCGACCACAACAGTAAGCAGAGGAAGTGACAGACGAGCAGTCCGCGCTCCGGTGAGCAGGGAGGAAATTGAATCCCGTCTCGCGTAATGCGTCTGAAATGGTGCGGCGTGCGTCACATGCTTGTGTGCGGGCATGTTTACTCTCTGGGTCAAACCCTCTTTCATGCATTATGGTGGGGAGGGGGCGGGCGAAGTGTCAGAGCCTGTGTAGGATGCCATGTAAGGGAGCCGGGATGCCGAGAAGGAATCTGTTTACATCCATAACTCCCCCTGCGAAGGGTATAAGTCAACATATGGATTTAGAGGTTGTATTAATCCGAATCTATTGGCCTTCGTTCTGCATCGCTCTCTTCCTGCAATGTGATTGAACGAGGTAGAAAAGAACCATAACTGAAAAAACATCAACAGTTTTTCTTTGCATTAACTGTTATAGTGTTAACTGTTAATTGCAGTGTGAACAAATTTAAAATAATAATAACTGCTTTAATTTTACGCCACAGCATTTGTTGTGAACATGGTACGTTTTCTTTTCATTTATTTTGAGTTTTACAAAATACGTGCACAAGCATGCAACAAAACAATGTCTCCACACAAAAACAAAACAAATCTAATTGAGTGTGGAATAACACGGTGGCCCCAATCCAAATGTGTCCTCTCCCACACACACGTGTGTGTGTGTGTGTGTGTGTGTGTGTGTGTGTGTGTGTGTGTGTGTGTGTGTGTGTGTGTGTGTGTGTGTGTGTGTGTGTGACTAAAGAATTATAGACGTGGAGGAAAAGGAAGCCTGTTAGGGCTTTTAGTCACAGCCATGAGTGACAAATCATTGTCCAAACCATGGGTTTAAGCGGGGACATGCAATCACTCAGCCTGTCATGGGGCCTAGTCGCCTTATTCACCTTCTGGTTCGGAATGCTAGATGGGTGGTGGTCCTCACAGGGAGATAGCGCTCAGGCAGATATGTAAATAAGCTAGCGTTGAGAACAAAAAAGGCCACTAGGTGAATAAACAAGTGTTTAGAACCAAGAAAGCCACTAGGTGAATAAGCAAGTGTTTAGATTAGAGCTGTCAAGCGATTAAAATATTTAATCGTGATTAATCGCATTAATGTCATAGTTAACTCACGATTAATCGCGATTAATCGCAAATTATTTTTCTATGCTAAATATCCCTTGATTTTTTTGTCCCATAATTCTTCTCATTTTAATTCTCTTATCAACATGGTGAAGTGCATCGGCTTGTCTTGTGCAAATGATTTTTTATTGATAACAACATTGGCATATACTGATCAAAACAGGACGATACAAAAAAAGAGCCTATAGTGCAATTAAACGACTGCTTTGAACAAATGTCATTTGAACATAGCAGTCAGGCTACTGCTTCTTTGTTTTGAGCCAAAGAAAAAAAAAATATATATATATATATTTGCGTTAATCGCGCGATAATTTTTTTAACGCCGTTAAAATTGGTTTGCGTTAACGCCGTTAATAACGCGTTTAACTGACAGCTCTAGTTTAGATCCAAGATGGCCACTAGGTGACTAATGCCGCTTTTCCACCGCACATGTAGCTCGACTCGACACGACTCGACACGACACGACTTGACACGGTAGCAGCACGGGTGCTTTTCCACCGCAAATAGTACCTCCTGGACGTGGGCGGGGTCGGCTGCGCGAAAGGGCCGTGACGTATTATTGAACACTGCAGTAATATCGGTTAATACAGATCGTTGTTCAGTACTGTCCTTCTGGGGCTAATTGCTACTGTGTTTGGTTACACAAAAAAGCGTGCAACGTGTTGATATCATCGGTAACAATGGCATACATGGCTATACCTGGTATTGCTAATGGCTCACTAGAGCAGGTTTACGAACTTGAACCTGAAATTAGGTCTTCTAGGGTCTGATCCTAGGTCGATGGAACACAGTATAAGCTAGCGTTTAGGGCCGATATGGCCGCTAGGCGTATAGGCTTGCATTTTGAAACAAGGCGTCAAACAGGGCCCATTACACATGGCTGTGGAGATGAGATCAATTCCTAATAGGCCTAGCTAAAACAGCCCTCTGTTTCTGCCTAGGTGACCTTGTTCAAAGTCACGCTGATGTTTGTTCACTAAAAATGGGCTGTTTTAGAAATATGTAAGGGATTAAACAGTTGTATTCCTCATGCATACATAGACGTCCTCTGAGGGGGGCAGAGCACAATATGAATGTTTCCATCATTAACAGTGAACAGTGAGAGCTTTCTCACGTTTCCACGATAAACAGTTTTTATTAAAGATAGCTTCGGGGGTCTAACCTATTTCAAACACTTATGCGTGCATGCAGCGACACACACACACACACACACACACACACACACACACACACACACACACACACACACACACACACACACACACACACACACACACACACACACACACACACACACACACACACACACACTTGCTAATAACAAACTGTTGGCGTAAGAGCTGTTTTATTTCGCAGTTTTCCTTTTTGCCAAGTTAACACTGAATGTGGGTTGAACGGTGCAGGTCAGCAGGGGCTAAAGCTGTGCTAGCTAAAGGGTTGGGGGGAATTGAGGGCTGAACCATATGTTGATACACAATCCACTACTCAAATGGAAGAAATCCACTTGCTGAATGTCAAGCAAGCAGCGTGGCGAACAAAGCAGTTGTCCTGATAACGCGAGCGCTTGTTTTTGTTTGCACATGGAAAATCAATTTTTTTATTCCAACCCGTAAGTGATTGCAGAGCCCAACTGTCGATAGCCTCTTAAGTAAATGTAGTTAGAAAAACTCATTAAAATTGGGCTATTTGGGGGAGTTACTTTTCAAATGTATCAAAATCCATTTTCTATTATTTTTTTATTGATGAGCAAGCTGATTCAATTTGCCACTGGCAGAACCTAATGATGAAATATTCATAAATAATGATCTATCCCTCTAACTATCTATCTATCTTTGGATCTGTCAATCTTGCGATATCGATCTACACATCTATTGATCTATTATTTATTTATCCATCTATCTTGTTATCTATCCATTAATGTAGAAGTCTGTCTGTCTGTCTGTCTGTCTGTCTGTCTGTCTGTCTGTCTGTCTGTCTGTCTGTCTGTCTGTCTGTCTGTCTGTCCGTCCATTGATGCGCTCACACACACAAACACACACACACAAACAAACAAACAAACAAACGACCAGCTCTGATTGTAGTGTGTGTAATGTATTTAAAAGATGAAATCTCTGACAGTTAGGATTTTTTTACCGGAAGGGTTGTGAGCTTGATGGGAACCCTTCACCCGTCGCAGGGTCTCCTCGGCCATCGATTGGCTGTTGGGTTCTTCCGACCGGGAAGGCCTGTAGGGGAGGAGTGACTGAGCTGTCACTCACTAGCTCTCAGCACCCGGGCCGTCTATCTCTCCCCGCCAGCCTGCCTCGGATAGCGTCTGTGTTTGTCTTTGGTCTCCCTGGGATCCAGGTCCCGGATCAGATCAGCAGGTTTAATCTCACTCCCTCGGCGCAGTGCCATCTATTGGTAATCAATAATCAAGAATGACTGTTGTTACTGCGTGTTTTAATTGTTTTATAATGTGTATTCTCCAATGTGCGGGTCATTAAGAGGTCGTAGTTCACAAAGAGGTGAACAGATTTGCTGGTCAATAGCATATTAGCAACAACAGCATCGCTGGTGGAGTAGCACACATAAATGCAATCATTTTGTTCACATGAATGAATGATTATACCACAGGGCTACTGATTATTGTTCAGGTATTGTGACTGTGAAACATTATTCTCAAATATGTTGATAATATTTAATGTCAATTTTTATGTAGGGTTTTTATAGTTCTTAATCTAGCTAGTTAAGGTCATTATACCAGGAATAAAGCAAAGAAACAAAATAAAAATAAATAAAAAAGAGACACAAAACCCTTCTCAATAATTATATTCCATTGGCTGAAATCATTTCGGCATGGTGTCAGATTACATGGCCTACAGCCATTTCAAGATCAGCATGACTTTAGACGACAGGAAAAAAGGATTACCTTAAATTTGTAAAAAGAGAAATCACTTTTAATGAAGAGCTATAACTCTATAACCGGATAGGAAGGAAGTGAAGAGAGAGATGACAGATATATCTGTCCGTGGATGGGTTTTGTCTAGCGCGTGGGGGGGGGGGGGGGGGGGGGGGGGAGGCGGTGGCACAGACTGCAAAGTACAGCAGACGTATTTAATTATGACAACAATCACCCCCGCGTAATTAAGAAAACATCACCACTGAGGTTTCACTGGTCCGTGGAGAGCCATTGTCTTGGTGGATGAGGCGAGAGACACTAAAAATAGAGAGCGAGAGATGAGACCAACAAAAATTTCATTATATATATATGGGCATAGAAGTTCAGAGCAGGGATTTTTGGCGAGGCTTGACATGGCACCTGCGACAAAAGGCTTGTTCAGCCTCTTGGAGGACTGAGCCTTGCAGGGCTTGAAATGGATGTCAAAACATGTCTGAAGTGGCAACCGTGCGAGGGCGGCGGATGTAGACAGAGAGAGAGGGAGAGAGAGAGACAAAGGGAGAGAGAACAAACAAAGAGCAGCAGGGAGACAGTGAATTACAGAAACAGTGAGAGAATAAAGACGCAGTGTGAAAATACCAGCGGGCATTTCACACAACACCTGTATATCTGGAAACGCGTCGTGTACGTACACATGCATCTGCTTCACACATTCATCCCATATGCATATGACGCGTGATGTACATATATGTACGTAATATAAATATCGAGAGAGAAATGAGCAGTGATATGCGCAGGAAGTTCAACAGGGAGCTGCGTTCACCACACAGGTAATCTCTACGACCACGACTAGAGGTAGTGGACATTGTTATGTTGGCCAAGGCGGGGAGCTGCACAAATGGGCTTTTGACCCCAGCTGCCGACCCTACTGGACCAATTACTGCTCTGTGTTGTGACACCAAGCTGGGTCCCATCCCACAGCCGCCGCACCTTGCAGGGCCAGGTCGTGTCCCAAATAGAAATGGGAAGGAGAGAGGGGGGCAGAAAGCTCAGTTTATGATTTCCACTTCTCTGATAACAAAGAAATGTGTTTGTTGGAAATTGTGTTTTTTTTTTCTCCAGCACAGTTGCAACGTGAACAGAATGGATTTGGTACGCCCATGAATCTTAATAAGTGAATGGTGAATTAGACAGAAATAATGAACTCATTGTCGTGTTATCAGCATTCATAACTAGGCAGTGTATTGTTATTAGTGACAATAATTTGCAGCCGTCACACGTTGATTTAATGCGAGTTTGGCGTTTCTATCAGCTTTTAATTAGCTTTTCATTCATCCCATCAGTCGCCATTTCTCCATCCAATCACCCATCCGTCTGTTATTCGTCCTATCCATCCATCCATCCATCCATCCATCCATCCATCCATCCATCCATCCATCCATCCATCCGTTAGTCCAGTCATTGTTCCATCAAATTCATGCATTCAGTAATCCTGCCATCCATTAACAAACTCTGTAATGCATCTATTCAGTCATTAATGGATTGATTTATTCAATCAGGAAAGCTCATTGTTGCCATAGCAGCATCAGCGGCTAACAGTGACTAGCGAAGAGCATGGACGCTATTTAAGATGATCAGCCGCATCAAGTAGCATGTCTCGGGCCACATGCACCGAGCTCTGCGTAGTTGTCTGAGCCAGTGAATGCTCAGTGAGAACGTTAGAAATCTATAGAGGCATAGATGATCTGAGATGCTCGAGTCAACGAGCCTAGAGTCAACACTTTGTAAACTCCAATCGTTGACCAAACAGGGTTCTAGGAAGGCCTATAATTACCTGGATGAGTGTTTGTTTCATAGCAAAAAGTTTGATTGCACCGATTTCCAATGGAAAACAGGTTGCCACTGCAAATAGTATTTTGATGTCGGCCTGTTCCACTGCAGTGTAGGGGAAATGAGTGAAGCGCGGAGTCAGATATGGCCATCTCAAACCCCGTTCATCACGCGGCTGGGTGCTCTGGCATGTTCCAGGCCTGTCTGAAATTTCCGTGGTCTGCCCACTCAGAAATGACTTCATCATAATGTCTGATCATGGTGTCGCCATATCACACTGACTTCCGACATTGCAAATACGTGGTGTCTATGGTGCGTAGACATCGCATACGCATATCGCATATCATTGCCACCAGCATTTGTTTTTACCGTACACTTCCGAATTATGCACGGAAACCTAAATACACGTGTTTCTATGGGCATATTTCTCAACACCGTTCATTCATCCGGCCCCTGGGGTCTCCAGGCGGACCGTGTTCCGATAGGTCTAGGTGATTCCCTCCTAGGACCCATGCAAATGAACCAAATAGACACAAGGACTATCCAGGACCAACCCTAGCACCCAGGATAGACCCTAGAAGACAAGGTCAGACACTAGGACAAAGGACAGACCCTATGAGACCAAAGACTGACACTGGGATCCAGATATGAAACTGGGACTAAAAGAAGGCCATAGGACTTAGGATGGACCTATAGGATGCATAACCAACACAATGAACCAGGGCAAACCCCAGGACCTAGAGCAGACACCAGGACCCAGGATTATAAACATTCCAGCTGATAGAATCTATAGGACACAGGATGGACTCTGGGACCCAGCGGAGACCCTAGCAACCAGGATAGACCTTTGGACCCAGGATGTGGCCTAGTACAGGACCCAGGACAGACACAAGGACCCGGGCAGGCACTAGGACCCCGGGGGGAGACCACGGTCCGACCCAGGGCAGCGCAGACGCCACACCACGAGACACCACAGCGCCTGAGCACAGCCTCTAATCTCTCTGGCTCCAGGAGGGGTAAGAGCTATAACCCCTCCACCCAATGTCCACGCGAGTGAGCAGGGGAGGATTAAGAGTCGTCCTCAAAGGCAGCAGTCCGGCACAGCGGGCAGAGGATCGATCCGACGGCGGACTAAAACTGTGAATCTGTGGTCGTGTTTTATTTGTCTGCCGCTCAGGAGCATGAGGTAACTGCGCTTCGCCGCTGCAGGTGTGTGCGTTCAAACGGCAGTGCACCGTACCACAAAATATGTATTTTGGTCTCGTTCTGCTAATACTGCCACGGAGGTTATGGGAGAGATGAGCTGAAAAGGAGAGCCATGGGCTCTAGTTTCGCAGCAACGGGGGATAACGCTAGCCACGGTTGCACTGTACAACACCTTTTATCGAGGAGTATTTATGTGAAGTGGATATCCATCATGTTTATTTCTCAGGGATTGTTACCGTCAATGCTTGGAGTTATGTAACTCATCCCAGCCCTGTGTTTAGAAGCAGCTGGTGGGTATAGCGCTGAAGTCAGAAGGGGCGCAAGAGAGCTGTTCTTCTGAAGTCTTTTTGGGTTTCTGTGCAAAGCTGTAGACAGATAGTGAATTCATACAAAAGTAATTTGCAGATATTTTGAGATATCTTTTTTGAGTGAAATATTAATGGAGGGGTTTAACATTTTTGTCTTTGCTGTCATGTGATTCATTTTTCTCTATGATGTCTAAGCTCCTTGAAGAGGCAATCTCGAAGATCTCTGTTTTGTTCTCTTTGGTTGCACCTTTGAAGGACAAAAACAGTATTCCACGCGCACACACATTGGGTTGAAGAGCGAGTCTCTTGTGGACATATATACATAGACCCATTGACTGCTTGGATCTGTTCCTTTAAAAAGTCAGTGTTGCTGCCATATTGAAGAGGCGAAGACTAGCCTGTAAACAAATGCAAGTAAACACTCCTGCTTCTCTGGATAAAGGCACCATAACGTCATTATTTATTTTCGATTTTGCATTTTTAAAAAACACCAGGCCTGTCTTGACGTACGATCCAAAGGCCAATGCAGGGTCTACAGTATGTAAATGTGTTGTGGTAGCTCCACCAAACCCTCTCTGGGTGAACAACAACTGCTGGATGATGGAAAATGCGGCACTTACTGCACTGCTAGTGATTTGAATGCATGGAGGAAATGACGCCAGAGCCACCAAGTTCAAACATTGATAACATTGCAAATAGAAGAGCTTTCATCAGTGGGCAACAGGCTCAATCACTATTGTGCTACCTCATTCCGTGATAGAAAGTGTCTTAACTGACATTTATTTAAATGAAAATGTTTGGAGTCCTTCGAGATTGGCGACACACACACACACACACACACACACACACACACACACACACACACACACACACACACACACACACACACACACACACACACACACACACACACACACACACACACACACACACACACACACACACGGAACATTGATGTCAATATAAAAGGAAAGCACAACCTTTTCTGTTTATTAAATTTCTAATTAATTGATTACATTTGACGAGACAGTGGTTGCAACTGATGATTCATGATGGTGTATTTGCTTTTCCTCTAAAATACCTAGCGCACCGATCACAGAGCAACACAACAGCTGTCAATTAGAGAATGACACACGTGCCGTTTGTTGGTACGACTTCATGACTTCATGAATTAACACAGCGCTGCAACAGCTCATCCCAAATGAGCCGGATTCTACAAGGGTACCTAATGAAACTTGACATACGGTTTGCAAATCCAAGTGAAACGGCGCGCGCCTCGCATTCGTAATGAGGCTCTCATTTAAGGGATTATCTGTTTTGCTTATCAGATGCTCTTATCAAAAGTTTTGGGGAGAGGAAGCGGTGAGAAAGCACTCCAAAAGTATTGACAGCCGCATCCAGAATCTGTTCAGACTCCCTAATGTTTTAAAACCCTTTTTATTAGTCAGACTACAGGCGTGGCAGATATATTGAATTATCAATGTTGCTCCAAGAATAATCAGTTCCCCTGCAGGTCAAATATTGGATATGTCCAAACAGATGCATCAAATGTCTGACACCTTTCCATAAATCTGCTTTTATAGAAGCAACATTTGAAGTAAAATGTTGAGAAAAAGGAAGAGAGTAATGTTAATTGGAAAGGGGTTTGGGAGTTAGCCATCAAGGTTATGGAAGAAAAGGGACGTGTATTCGCAAGACCCTTTTATGCTGTTTTTGATTCATTCCCGCTTTTTAAAGAAAGGTTAAATAGTACAACAACAGTAACAAAGAGTCATCCTCAGAGTATACGTGAAGCCTCTCTTCATAACCTTCAGCCAAGCCTGGAAAGCAGGGGTCGATATCAGCCTGGGATTTGTGTGCATCGTCGGCTAGGGGTGGAACCCGGCACGCAGGGGGTCAAACAGTTTTTCCACGGTCTCTGGAGGTGAGTTTAGAGGAAGGGTTGAGCGTCGCTATAATTCTGCAGACGGGGGCGTTGATCTGCCACGACGAGGGAGCGGTCCTGCTCCGTTTAAATAAAAAGTATGATTCACTGGGTTTGGTTCTCCTCGGTAACTTACAGTGAATTCAGACGCAGGTCCTTAAGGAGCAGGCAAGGAGGCTGGAGATGCTTGCTCAAGGACGCCCACAGATATGGGCGGACTGCAAACATTGGAGATCGAACCCTGAACCTTGTGCGTGATTTGTATGTGAGGAGCATGACCTTGCCATGGAATCAGGCTCACAACCTCAACTGGGTTTTGCTCAGCATAAAGTCTCAGCATCTCAAGCCAGTCTAGCGGTTGAATTAAGGTGTAAGCTGGTATTATCATATTCAACAGGGAATGCAAATTCCATCACAAATGGTCACTGGAGATGATTGGTATTTTGGCCTCCCATGAGCGGATATGTATGTTAATTCAAGGCGTCTATGTTTATTGCTGGTGGGTGTGTATGGACACCAGGTGTTTATGTTAATGCAAGTGCATAACAAAAGGATGTGTGTGTGTGTGTGTGTGTGTGTGTGTGTGTGTGTGTGTGTGTGTGTGTGTGTGTGTGTGTGTAGGTGTGTGTCTGAGAAACATTGAATCTATTATCATAATGTATATATCACTTAATATAACTTCTGCTTCATCTTGATGAATATGAATGAATGTAAAATTGTAGTAGAACTCATTTAGTTTAAGTATTTTATGTGTTTTTTCACCTTTGAATTAATACTCATTTATGTATGGTGTTTAGTCAAAGCCAAATCTATCTCTTAGTCTCTCTCTCTCAATCACCCTCTATATTAATCAATCTTTCTCTAGCATGGACTCATTCAACCCATTTCAGGATTATTGATATCAGCCCAGAGAAAGAGAAAGAGAGATGGAGACAGAGAGGGAGCGAGACAGACAGACAGAGACAGGGAGATAATTTCCCAGATGATGAAGAGATAGTAGAGAATGTTCAGGCGTGGGCGATCGCAGGCACAATAGAATAGGAAAATAGAGCGAGAGAGCACCATCAATCAATCTGCGATCATCACATGATACCCATAATGGATCCTGTCTGGGACTCTGAGCGGATTCTTCTGGAGAAAGGCCTGTGTTCGTTTTTTGTTCAGCTGCACCGATATACTGGAGAGGACAGCACCCCCATTTATACCGCATTCAGAAACAATGGGGTAATTTATGTCTTGCCCTGATGAATATGAATGAGCGGGAAAATTAATGAAGGTGAGGACATGAAATGCAACGGGAAAAGATGGCGACGACAGGTCTTGACGCCTCCGGTTAAGGTGTCAGCAGAATGACACCACCTTGAAAATGTCTTCACAGGTCAGCGTTTGATGACCGGCTCACCCAGAGACCATCAATGGTTCAGAGAATCCCCGGCAGAATGAAGTATTGTGGAGAATCGAGACACAGCGTGGTTCCCTCCTTACTGTGGCACCGCCGAGGGGAAAAAGCGAAGCGCTGATCCAATCTTTTAGAAATGAAGACACCATCCTGTTTGGTGTGCCGTAGGACATTCTGACGCAGTTCAGCTAGTGATGGAGCTAGTCAAACTGCATCGCAATGTTCTTGAATTGTTACGTTTAGATATGGCAGTTTATAACTGCAGCAAAGGACGATGCTGCACGCCACCAATGCGGCTGCCACGCTCCACCTAGGTGGCCTTTCTGGGCCACCTCGGCCAAACATTTTGCCGCGGGGTGGTGGTGTTGAAGTCTGCTTTACTCTAGTGGCACTGGTGCTCCATGTTGCCATGCAGGGGATCTCTCCCTGGGTGGGTGTTGGCTGGCTCAACCTGTGCACACAGATTTCTCAACGCACAACAGGTGTGCAGCTTCCCCAACCCCAGAGAGCAATCAGTCTGACTCTGTGCCAGGTGAGGCTGCTTAAACCAGCCCTTCACCACAAACAACCAAGCAATAACAAATAATGTAGAATAAATATTTTGCCATTTCGTCAATAAACGTTTTTTTCCATTGTTAGTTTGATATTAATTGGAAGTAAAGAATACAAGATGGTTTACAAAGTTGGGGATGGAATTAGAAAATCGTAGGTATATGGTTGTGTTGAAACTGCCGCAGTAATGGAGACATGAGTCAAAGCCGCTGTCAAGACACGTAAGATGGCTTCCACTCACAGTTGCATAGAGCTGACTTTCCACATGTTTACATTTACATTTAGGGCATTTAGCAGACGCTTTTATCCAAAGTGACTTACAATAAGTACATTTGTCATAAGAAATGAAACAATATATCTCTGTCAGTACAATAAAGATGTTCATAGAGCCAAGTGCAAGTACTAACAATCGCTAGGCTAACCCATTCCCCGTGTACAGCAATGCTAGCAGCTACTGCAGATGTTACACAATTAAGTGCTATGAATAATTGCAATGTAGATTAAGTGCATACAATAAGTGGGTACATTAAGTGCCAGGACGTACAACATACAATGGTGGCCGGAAGGAGCTGGGTAGCTATGCAGCGTCGAGGTGAACTCTGAACAGGTGAGCATTGAGTCTTTTGCGGAAGCTGAGGGGTATTCCACAGAGCCGGCTTTATCACATAACCGGGTAAGTTAACCCAGGGTTTGCGGTAACCCAAGGTTTTCCGTTCCAAAATGAACGCGTATGTTAGTTACCATAGAAACATATGCTCTGAATCAAACCTGGTCAGAGCAGGTTTGATTCAGAGCATGTTCCTATAGTATAAAACAACATACTTTGGCTTAAAACCACAATAAACCATGATAAGACAATAAACAGCATTAACATTAAACAGTTGAAACTACATTGGATTTGCCTGCCTAACAGACCGACTAAACATTTAATTCTAAAACATCATATCAACACTTTTCTTAAAGCCTGCTCTAAAATATCCTATCGTAACGTCATCTAACTCTTAATCACATTAAATATATTCTATAGCCAACACTACCAATCGAGGAGCTGGCCTCAGTTTACTCCAGACTATTTGCGTAGCCCTGCGTGGCCTCCGAAAAGAGCAATATTGGCTGAGTATGCAGAGAGGCGCTTGCAACAGCCCTACATCCACTGGAGAATGTTCCATCGTAGCCGGCGGCTCCATTACAAGCACTAATCCAAAAAAAGTGACAAATATGGTACGACAATTTAAATGCTGGACCGACTAAATATAGCCTATGTGGGCCAATACGATGGTGGGAAAGGCTTACCTGTTTGTATGACGTTTTTAAACCTACTCCTTCCACTGACCACTTGGGAGCCATCGGAGTCCATCTTTTTTTAAGAAGAAAAGGGTTATGTGGTAGGAACGTTAAGAATGCTTAACTGGGACATCAATAGATTCATGGCTCAAATATTAAGGATCATGCTTTTGACATGTAACCTATGCATTTACGAGGTCAGCGATCCGCTGCCAGGCTTTTGTTCTCTAGGTTGCAGAGGCTTTAGCGATTCCTCTTCTTCATCCAGGAGAACCAGGAGTTCCATTTCATTCAAGTAAGCGGCCCGTTTCGCCATTTCGATTCAGGGTTTCCATGATCCATACATCACGTCTTTATAGGTTTGCGTGGACGCGCGTAACCCTGTGTCAACCAACCCCTGTGTTGATTGAACTAATGCATAACCCGTGCGGTGGATCCGCAAGCTCGGGTTTACTTGGCACAGGGTCAATCAACCTCGAGTTCAGCGTTAACTCTTTGTTTCTTAAACCTCCTGGCATCGGCAGGGAGCTCGTTCCACCACCGAGGTCCCAAAACAGAGAAAAGTTGTGACTTTGTCGATCGACCTTTGCTAGCTCTTAGCGATGGCGGCACCAGACGTCCAGCTGAGGTGGTCGAGCGGAGGGATCGAGCTGGGGGCGTGTGTGGCTTTACCAACGCTTGGAGGGAGGCGGGGGCAGTTCCATCGACTGCCTTGGATGTTTACAACACCCAGCGGACCGCCGTCTGACAACCCGGTCGTAATTAATGGGAGAAAATCAAGTGTTTAACCCCTGTGCCAAGCACGCATTTTATAATGCAGCTATTTATTTGTTGGAGGGCTCCACGTTTTGTAGTTATTAAACCATTGGTATGCGGCTAACGGGGGGAGACGGGTCGAAAATCCAGAAATAAACACGCAAGGGGCGATCGGCTGACGATTTTTAATTAGTCGCTTCTGTTCATTGTTATTCAGAGGTTTGTTTATGGCACCGTATGCATTTAATGTACCGCATCTGGGGGGAATGTGTTCGCCTAACCTAAGGCAGGACGCTGAAGCATTATAAAGAAGTAGTTGGAGAGAAAGACATTAATACAGATTTGCTACGCAGGGCGGCAGCTCAGAGACTGTTCCAGGTGAGATTGTCTTTTCACACCGGAGCAATAGCCAAGACTCTGCAGAGCGAGACAACACTGGCAGCCCTGGCCGTTTTGACGGGGGGGGTGGGGGGGGGGGGGGGGGGGTGGGGGTGAAAAAAGAAAAATGAAATTGGCCTTGTGTTATCGGGCTCTGGCAGAGCGTGCACCGCGGCTGAAACGCACGTAGCTCACAAAACAGCTGAGACGTCGCAGTGTGGCGCCCGTTCTCTGACCGGGGCCGGCGGTCCGTCTGTCGGACTGACTGAAGACACCGGGGCCTGACAAACTATCGGGGCCCGCAGGAGGCCGCAGGGGCCCTCCCCCCCACCCCACCCTCCTTCTCTCGCTCTCCATCTCTTTCCCTCTCCCCTCTCTTTCTATCAGGTTTCCTCCCCCCTGCTCTCGCGCTCTCTCGCGCTCTCTCTCTCTCTCTCTCTCTCTCTCTCTCTCTCTCTCTCTCTCTCTCTCTCTCTCTCTCTCTCTCTCTCTCTCTCTCTCTCTCTCTCTCTCTCTCTCTCTCTCTCTCTCTCTCTCTCTCTCTCTCTCTCTCTCTCTCTCTCTCTCTCTCTCTCTCTCTCTCTCGGGGTCGATGTGTTATGTGCTGAGAAGTCTTTTTAGAACTACTGGGGAATAAATACAAAAAGGAGGGTTGACTCGGAACCCGAAAAAAGATGGCTTCATTAATTACGACCCCCTACCATCAGGTCCTACTCTCTTCCCCATCCTCTGTCCCATCCTTCTCTTCTTTGCCTGATCTCACTCCCTTTCTCTCTAAACCGCTTTCTCTCCTCTCTCTCCCTAGTTCTCTCTCTCTCTCCCTAGTTCTCTCTCTCCCTAGTTCCCTCTCTCTCCTCCTAGCTCTCTCTCTCTCTACCTCCCTCTACCTCTCTCTCTACCTTTCTCTCTACCTCTCTCTCTCTCCCTCTCTCTCTCTACCTCTCTACCTCTCTCTCTCTCTGTTTCTCTCTCTCTCTCTCTACCTCTCTCTCTGTTTCTCTCTCTCTCTCTCTCTACCTCTCTCGTCCAGAAGTCTTGAATAAGTAATGCAGGTTGAACTGCTGACTGACAGCATTTTAACCCCTCTTTTGGTGTCCTTGTGCTGCTGCCGAGATCTTCCAGAGGGTTCAGGACAAATCGATATCATCATCCGTCATCTCCTCCCCTGACATCGCCTCATCTCGTCCAGCTTTCCACCTCATCTCCTTCTCCTCTCGTCCCCCTCTCCTCCTCTCCTCCCACTCTCATTCTCTCCTCCACCTCCTCCCACTCTCCTACCCCTCCTTCTCCTCCACCTCTCCTTGTTGTCTCCTCCTCTCCTTCTCTTCCACCTCTCCACCTATTTTTGCCGTCTCCTCCACCTCCCCTCCACCCGTCGTCTCCTTCTCCTCCACCTCCACACTCCTCCTATTCCTCCGCACCACCTCTTCTTGCCGTCTCCTTCTCCTCCACCTCCCTCAGCTCCTTCTCCTCCGCTCCACCTCGCCTGTTGTCTCCTCTCCTTTTTTTCTTCTCTTCCAACTCTCCTCCTCCTCTCCCTCCCCTCCTTCTCCTCCCCTCCTTCTCCTCCCCTCCTTCCCCTCCAACTCTTCTTGTCGTCTCCTTCTCCTCCACCTCCCCTCTTCGCCTTCTCCTCCCCTCCATTGTTCCTTGTCAATCTCCAGTGTCTGAATAACAACCTTTGTTCTCTTTTTATACAGAGGCCATGAATACTTTTTATCATTCATTAAGCGCTTTAATCCAACTACAGGTGAGGCTGAGCACAATCAAAGTTTTACAATCACAATTGGAGCAGATACAAAATAAAGGGCAGCACCATCTAGTTTGTAAGAACAAACAACTGCAATGCAGAGAAGGACGTTTTTCCAATCGAGTGCCTTCTAAATTTCACAGCAATTTATACATGAATATATAAAAAATATATGGTAACCGTGATGAATGATACTGATTCATATAAACATGAGTTTAATGAAGAGTGCCACTAGTTTCTCTTAAACTCTCTGAGGTGAAGGATCATTAATTCCCTGAAATGTACTTCAGCTTGTGTGTACTCTCATTAGATCCGCTAGATAAACCTTCTCCGTTTATTTAAATAAAAAGTTTGTTTACATGAAAAGGATCGGGTCCATATATTTTATAAAAATAATTACCACATAATTGAGGGAATAATTGCACTTATTTATCATTCGAGCCAAGTATTAATTGTCTTGTTTTATTTATTCTATACCAGTGATTTCAAACTTTCCCACTTGTTACTTCTATGCATATGGAGTCGCGGTAGATTGTGGGCTTACAAACTATAGATATATGTCTTACTGCAATATATTTTGCAGTAAACAGTACACAAACATTTTGAAGAGCAAAGGTCCCTTAAATACGAACCAATATATTAAACCTAATTATACCACGGTCTGCGGGAATACTCGATTCTGATTGGATGCAGGGTGTGCATTAACTCCTGATATACGGACACCTGGACAAGTAGTTCCGTCAAATTGTCTGTTTACCGTTCTCAATTAATGCGCTAGCTGGCGTATCGTCTCTAAAATAGTAGTAACCATAGCAACGGGAAACAAAACAAAGCTCAGCGGACTATAATACCTCCCGCTACCTCCCGTTCTAAAGTCGTAGCTATGGTCCGTCCTAATTACTGGAGGAGTGAACAACGTTTCCGTTGCATGAGAACCCAACGGGCGTGTAATGGTGGTTCCGGGTATTAGTCGGACCCTCAGGCGTAACCAGGGAAACAAATGTATGTTTTGTGGAAAACTTTATATTCAGATTGTAAAACGCATGAAAATATAAATTAATGGTCTTAATTTGGTCACCGTTGGTAAGTGACCGTGGTATAAGCGGGATAATGCCCTTCGAGGTGTCCATTATCAGGAATTAATGGACTTCGTGGAGGCGTGAACCGTCCGACGCGAAGCGGAGGACGGTTGCCTCCGCGAAGTCCATTAATTCCTGATAATGGACACCTCGTCGGGCATTATCCCTTACATAATTCCCAGACGCAAGCCAACAACCATCTAATGCACTGAGACATCGATGTGGGCAGATAGGTCCGAGGTTTCGATATGGACGGCAAAGGAGCACGTTGGAGCAGAAGACTTTTCAAGTAATCGTTCAGAACTTAACTTATCTACTAGGGCCCGACCGATTCATCGGCCTGCCGATTTAATCGGCCGATTATAGCCTTTTTGAAAATAATCGACATCTGCCAAAAAGACGCAGATTACAACCTTTTTTTTTTATTATTATTTTTTTTTTAGAAATGTTATTGCGCTTAGTATCCTGCAGATTGCGCTCCTACTCGCCTTGCTAACTAACAACTTTAGCTGGAGTAAAAAAGAGGAGATGGAATTTTACCGTACAACATGAAAGCACGCTCGCTCAGGCAGCTGCGCGCTCACCTCACCAATGTACACAAGACGCGTTGTTTGAGAATGTTGTGCCTGTTTTTCTTTAGGTCTCAGGCCATGTTAATTTGTTATACTGTAGACTCTAACGGTGAGACCATACTGCTCAGCACGCACGTGTTAGTCACTGCTCACAAGCGCAGCACATTGGGAGTTAGTTATTTATTTTACATTTTGCATTACTCATTTTTGACTGTAAATGTATTCTAAAACACTCAAAGGTTCTGCATTCAATTCACATATTCGTTAAAAGTGTTTAAAGTATATTTAAGGTATCAAAAACTACGTTTTATATGCTTTTTTTTGTTTTGTTTTTAATCGGCCGATTAAATCGTAATCGTAATTTTTCTCTGAAAATAATCGGCATCGGCACTCAAAAATCAATATCGGTCGGGCCCTATTATCTACACATTTCTATATTTTCAATATTCTATTCTATGGTATAGAATATCATATACTCTAATATACTCTATACTGGCCATATAATGAGGCAGCCGTACAGATATAGATATCTGGGTGTTTACATAGCAGAAGGTTATATCTCGACCGGCTGCCACAGCATGGATTCCAAATAACAAAAAAAAGCTGCATAATCAATTCGTCGCCCGGAAACATAAGGCAGCAGCAGTGTGTTTGTGTCCATATCAACGCGGGGTCTGTCTCCCCTTGGGCTTTGACTGGGAATGCTGTTTTTTGTGTTAATCGTGCAGCAGAACAAACAGCAACACACAGGAACACAAGGTGACTTCCTGTGCCTGGGCATTGGTTTCTGTGACAACAGTTTCTCCACGCAAAGCTGATTAGCAGACTGAATTATTCTCAGATGATTGATTGGAATTGGCAGGCCGAGCATCTGCTGGTGTTTATCGGAAGTGTTGCTGGTTGCTGTGACCCTCTCTGCTGCTAGGTCCGCACCCCCCTCTCTCTCTCTCTCCCTCTCCTCTCTCTCTCTCTCTCTCTCTCTCTCTCTCTCTCTCAAGCAGATGTTTTTTATCCAAAACGGCCATCTTCAGATAATGTCATTAAGGACAGGGAGAGCATCGTGCTCATGGATGACAACGGGTAGGATGCGGAAATTGTGGTTTGAACCAAGAACCTTTTAGCTAGGATTCAAACATCCTAAACACTAGATTGCCCTGTATCGCCTCTGCATTCGTCCCCCCTCCCCCCCCACTATCTTTCGCTCTCTCTCACAAACATTGATCCAGACCATTTCTGGATTATGGATACACGCCTGGAGAAAGAGAGGCAGAATGATGGAATCCATTGGATGATGGAGAGATAACCGCAGAGGTTGAGTGGAGAGGATGAGAGGTGGAGGGGGGAGTAGTGGCTGTATGAGGGGAGGAGAGGCGAGGAAAGGAGAGGAAAGGTAGAGATGGGAGTAGAGGCTGGAGGAGGTGAGGAGAGGAGGGGAAAGGAGAGGCGTGTAGAAGAGGGGAGAGGAGGCAAGCTGCAGAGTGGGAGAATGGTTATACATCAGAAAGACAGGAAGAGGAAGCGGGGAGATGGATAGGGAGGGAGAGAGAGAGAGAGAGAGAGAGAGAGAGAGAGAGAGAGAGAGAGAGAGAGAGAGAGAGAGAGAGAGAGAGAGAGAGAGAGAGAGACTCTGAGTGTGTCAACCTGGTCCCTGCTTACAGCATGGCTGCACCACGGTGTACTGCCCGCCTGAAATATTACCTTAGGGCCTGTAACGTCTGGTCGGAGACATGCTTCCTCCTCACTCCCGCCCTCCCTCCTCCTCCTCCTTACCCTGGTCCTCACCACCACCACCGGAGTCGATTATTATTGATTCTGCATTTGCCCAAGCATATGTGTCTGCTCAGGTGGAACCAAATTACTTTCAGCCTCCCCGGGGGGGGGGGGGGGGCTCACAGAGTGCCTCATCGCTGCCAGAGCGTTGGCCGACTGGACCACCACAATAAAATGGAATTTAGACAGATAAACAATAATAAAGAAGTGTTTGACGAGGAGGGTGGGATGGGAGAGGCGCGCAGGAGGAGATGGCCGCAAGCCATGTGTATTTTGATTTTTTTTTCTACGCGGACTCCAGATCGATTCCATCCTTCCCATTGGCCGAGGCTGTGCGGTGATCGCCAGCGATTGGCCGCGGGCCGAGCAGAAGGAAGTAATGAAAGCGGGAGTTCCACCGTTCTTCGGGACGGTGGAACGGGAGTTCCAAAAGTTATCGTTTACTTCCTAACAGCCAATAAACTCCCCATCTGTGTTTGTGTACGTGTGTTTCTTTTCTCTGTGTGTGTGTGTGTGTGTGTGTGTGTGTGTGTGTGTGTGTGTGTGTGTGTGAGAATGTTTGTCTGTTAAATTGTGGCATATCATGCGTCTGCTTCTGCTTGCATGCGTGTGTGTGTGTGTATTTTTGTGGGTGTTCGTCTGTGTAAACGTGTGTGTGTGTTTGCATAGGTATTTAGTTTGAATTTATTTGGGTTTAGAGGCTTACCTCCCTCTGTTCTGTTGCTTACCGGTTTATCATCTCATACGATTTTTCTTTTACTTCCGTATGCTCCAACAAATGTTACACTCATCCCCTCCATCCCAGCCATGGCAGCACAAGTTCCACATTTCCACTGGAAACTTTAAATAAACAAAAGGGAGACGTCCCGCTTGGTGATGCTCAAAACAAAACAACTAGTCTTTGATGTGCTATGCGTCTATTTTCCACCTCCTCCATGCATCATTTATGTGTTTGCCTACAGGTACACATCATCCCAGCAGCCCTCGCCAGCACATCCCAAAGCGAAACGTCATAAATAAACTGGCGAGCCTGTAGAGGGAAACTGCTAAACGTTTTTCCGAAGGCCGCAACCCCTCGTCTGTGACCCGCATCAAATCTGCGGCGGGATCGTTCTCGTGGGAGAGGATGTGCCGATTTATAAATCATCCGACATTGACATTAATTCACCGATGCCCATCGCGAGTAATTCAGGTCAGATCTCATTCTGGCTCGGCGGGGAAATTGACAGCCATCACCGAGGCATTAGACCCCCGATCACATGGGTGATTGGCATTCACGAGCACGGCCAATCAGACAGAAGCTTCTCCCGACTTGCGTCAAACTGGAGATTTAAATCATGTCGTGGTTTTAACTGCTCAAATAATGAAGTTTTGTTGCGCAGGCGCAGATGAATGGAGAGAGATACAGCCACACAGAGAGACAAGCTTGCGCCTACACAGACCTTGTCAGAGAAACCGAGAGACAAACTAAAAGTTATTGTTTTAGACATTATTCAATGAGCTGTTCCCCTCTAGTTGCGGAATAAGAATCTCTCCTCTTCACAGCCTCCCGGACCCTCGCTTGAAGACCCTCGCTGCATCCTCCCTACATCATAGACCAGCAGTACGCTCACAGCTGGCACACACACACACAATTACACACAAACCCACAGGCACACACACACACACACATGCTCACGCACACCGACACGTGTATATATTTGGACAGCCAACGACAGAAACTAACAAACAAAGGAAGCGTCGGTGAGGAAATGTAATACAAATATTTACATTGCATTGTTTATCGCTTTGGATGACTGCAAAAGAACAATAAATTGAATCACTTCATAATGGAATTATCCATTCAACGAACATTACCAGTGGCCTTCTACACTCATAGTAGCATAGTAATTGTTTCACTTTGGATTTGACAAATTCAACAAAAATATTAGTTTGAATGTGACTCGCTTATTTACTTTGAGTTATCCTTAATCCACCATTATGTTATTTATTCATTTTCCTTCTGTGTCACATCCCGCCCCCAGAGGAAGGATTTATCTAGTGGGCGCAGCTTCTGATGCTTCTTGGAAGCCGTAATTAATCCCCCGGTTTATAAATAAATAAAAGAGACGCAGAGATAAACGACGTTGGTCAAAGCATCCCCACGTCGAGACTCCCCAGAAGACCATCCTACGCTCGCTCCATCTGCGAATGTGTCCTCCTCAAAACCCGAGACAGCACCGTGCACTGTACTTCTATTGCTATTTCCTCGTCCTTGAATAACCAAAGTTGGGCCAGGATATTGTTTTGAGGCGTACTGGGGTTCGATCTCGAATGTCCGCAGTCTTGGCTTCCTTGAGCCGGACTCCTTAACCTTGCTAACCCCGCTCCTCTGCGTCCTGGGTCTGAATTCCCGCCTGTGTCTAAAGATATCCGTTTCTGCTCAATGACTAGATAGTTCAATCTTCAATCTCATAAATCACGAAAATACATTCACGCAGACACACAGGCACACACACACACGCACGCATATGTATTTTTATTTAATATGAATCACTCGATGCTGAACTGAACACACAGCATTAATATGGTGAAAGAAAAACAATACATCTATAGAGAAATGTATTCAGACGTATACACATGCCCTGGTTTGCCCTACAGACGATGGACATTTTGATGAGCTTGCGTGTCTGTTTGCATTTGGGAGAGAGATAGACAACTGAGCGAGAAGAGGACAGAGAGAAGAGAAGTATTAACGTGCCTTTGAATTTCAACCAGCGTTATTGGACAGTCTGTTTTATTTTTTTTGGAGTGTGTGGATTTACTAAATTAAATTCAGATTGCTATTGCTCTGACAGTTTTATTCAGCGTTATCGGCAGGCAGTGAGGAAAAAAGAGCAGTGAGAGATGCAAATAGACTGGGTTTATGATATATGGGATGTTTGTGTGAAACAAGTGTTTTCACATCATTCAGTTTCAATAACAATATGTAAATAGCAGAAAACAGATCTCTTAGCTCAGGAGTGTGGTTGACCTCCTGACTGGATGTGGGATTGCGTTTCCCTGCGTTCCTGATTGTTTGTATCCTAATATTGTTCATATAAGGCCTGAGATCTTAGTGCTTATTTGATTTGTTTGTATGTTCACAAAGAAGGCTGCTTTTGGGCTGTGATAATACGTTATTAAGTCATCTCCCTGAGCAAATAAGTTCAGTTAAGGCAATTACAAGGTATGACAGGTTTTGAAAAGCCCCTGATTTCAGAGAATATCATAAAGAAAAAAAACATGGATACTAAAATATATGTAAATATGATGCATAGGAGCACCAGATACAGGTTGCTATATTTATATTCACATTTAAATGGAGGTCATTTAGCGGGCGCTTTTATCCAAAGTGATTGAAAATACAAAAGAAAACTAAGTTTGTCAGAAGAAAAATAAACGAAAATATACTGCTGTCGGTACAGTAAGGGTGTTCAAAGACATAGACTTGTAAGTGCCAAACACTTACAATTGCAAGGTTAACCCATTCCCTGTATACAACAAAGATAGCTAGGACAAGATGTACTATTTTTAATTCCCAGGACGTACAACATAAAATAAGTGTGTAGGCCTACATAAAGTGACAGGACGTACAAACATACAATTAGTTTGTAAGAGGGGTGGTTTTGGAGACTAAGGGAGGTGAAGGTGCATGGGGTTGTAAGGTGGGAGGCTATACAGAGTCCAGGTGAACATTGAACAAGTGAGTCTTGAGTCTCTTGCGGAAGCTATTGAGTGACTCTGCAGTCCTGACATTGGCATCGAGCTCGTTCCACCATCGTGGTGCCTAAACAGAGAAGGGTTGGGCCTTTGTTGTGCAACCTTTGCTATCATCTTTACATATTTACAGGTGTGTTTGAATGTTTTTCATTGATTTACCTACTGAAACTAGAGTCCTTAAAGGCACCAAATAAATAAAATGCAATCATCAAATCCCGCCGGCGGGCAAGTTTTAGTTACACCACCCCTAGTGCCATACAGAGAAAAAAAGCCTGGCAGAGGATAGCTGACCGCGTAAATTCGTAAGTGTCATGGCAAAAGCCCTATCCTAAATATTTGAACTATGAATCTACTCATTGCCTATCTCTGTTAAGCTTTCTTAACATTCCATAATCTGTTATCTACAAAGATGTAATCCAACGGCCCCCAAACGATCATTGGAACAAGTAAAAATGAAATACAAAAACGTTGTACAAACTGGTAAGCTTTTCCCATCATCATCCTACATATTTTTCAGTCCGGCATTTCAATTGTCATATCTCAGGCCTATTTGTCACTCCTGCATTTAAATAGCCACATTCTTTTTTAATGCCAATCGTAAGAGGGCCGACAGTCGGCAGACTGGATCTGGCCCTCCAATTGCCTTCACCCCGGTTGAGGAGCTGGCTGTTAGCATTAATACAGGGCGCCCTGGCATGGAGGGAGTACCTGGAGGTACCTCCTCAGAGAGTCCGGGGCCATCTCCATCAACCGTCCACCCACTGGTTGAATGTAGGTTTTTTGTATTTTAATTTTTGCATGTCTTTGAACACATGCAAACCGTGTGCGTGTCACAGTGAAAATGTTCCAAATGTTATTTTGTAGCTGGGTAGAAAACCCCATGTTTGTTGTATGCCTGCTGTATGCGGCTCTATTCCAAAACATGACTAATTAATCAACTCGACAGATCAAGATGGAGAATTGCTTTTAATGGAGCCGGCTACGACTGAACATCCTCCAGTTTCTGTAAGTCCGGTTGGCCTATTTTTTTATCATTTCGGTTGTAAGCGCATCTCAAACTACTCAGCCAATAGGCCTATAATTGCTCTTTGTATGACAGGAGGCCGATGAAAATTTTGCCGTGGATGGGTCACAAGAAAGAACTTAAGGTAGGCCTAACTTTTTCTTGCCAGTTCCAAGTCATTATTGATGATGATTAAACCAAACTAACAGTGTTCTCAAACTCACTTGTCTCTTAACAGATTGTGGTCGAGGTAGCGGCGGGTCTGTGTACATCAAGGTCGCAATATGAGCACGTAAGACATATCCCTGGGCTACTCATTTACTGTATGGACCAGGTATGTCGCTTGAATGTTAAAACAATATTTTCCTCCATTTCAGATGACAATTAGGCTAAGGAATTATACCGTGTCCATCTTCAGCGGGAAATTAAGGCTGATTTGGAGATGGAGTACATGAAGCTGCTGATAGAGGTATAAGAGGAGGTTCGGCAGACACTCAAAGTGGACATGATATTGCTATTCAGGGTACTAATTATATTATTTTTCCTCCCTCAGGAACTAAAGAATAAAAATGATGGATGAAAACAGTGTTTGGTGTGTTTCTTTCTTTTTTTAAATTGAAATGATTTCTGCAAATGTGGTCTCGCTTCCTTTGTCCAACCCTTACATCTATTTGCGGAATGTGTTCCTCCTCGAGGAACGGGTCAAAGGGGGAAGGCATCTCTTTGCGCAGAGTTCCTTTATTGTGGTGGATGGCGCATGTAACAATTACATCGCATGCCCTTTCCGGACAAACTCTTAGTCCACGTAGGCATTGGAATCTGGACTTCAATATCCCAAATGTATTTTCAATCTCACCGCGGGTTCTGCTGTGTGCCCGGTTAAAGGTTGTCTGTGGTCCAGGAGCGGGATTAGGGTACGGGGTGATGAGCGTCGGGTGGCACGGATAACCTCGATCACCTAGGAGATACCCGTCGAATTGCCCTGCGATCAAATACAAACTTTGAGCTATCTTGCAAAAGCACAACAATTATGAGGTCTGTGATATGTTCATAATGCAACGCACCCTGTTGAAATGTATTGCTCATATTGGATTCACGATATATCCTGGCATCGTGGACCGAACCAGGCAATTTTGCCTCTACATTGGTGATCATGTGAGAATTCAAGCATCACATATCACCTAGTAATGATAAAAAAGGGGATCGACAGCGATTAAGAAACCATGGAGATATTGGAAATGGACAATATAGGCTGCGTATACCTACCTGAACATTTATACTGTGATAGCCTTTCCTGTTCACATAATCAGCCTCATTTATAGATGGGGCCATTATGGGGACTTGTGTGCCTTCAATGCACCCAATTATATTTGGAAATTATGAAATATAACACCCAGATGAAAAGTCAACAAGGATAATTTCTGTGCCATTTGGGAAGACTTAAAGTCGATAATGCTGACCTGCAAGTTGGTGGAACTCCATTTTTATGACCCTCGTGGGTTTGTGTCCAGGGAAGCGGATGAAGTCGCGCATGAACCGCTTCAGCGTAAAGACACACCTTACGCATGGATCGGCACACCGTAGCTTTCCCAATGTGCTCAGCATCTCCAACATTATAGAGAAAACTACCATTTGGAAAAAAACGAAGGGCTACGCAAATAGTCTGGAGTGAACTGAGGCCAGGTCCTCGATTGGTAGTGTTGGCTATGTAAGGCTGGAGAAGGCTATTTAAATATATTAAAGATTTGCGCGAGAATCTATATCTCTCCAGCAAAAAGTCATCCGGATATGCCAAGATGTTGAGCCGTGGTCTTATTAATCGCTCACGGTGGATTGCACGAATAATTTGCACTCCGATATCAACAGGCCTCTCATCAAAAGGGCATGCCATTGTGAACACATTAAATCTGCGGTGAACGCCGGTTTAAATACCCAAAACCGGGTTATGTTCCAAACTTAACCTGCGCAAAACCTAGGGTTACCGCAAACACTGGGTTAACTCACCCGGTTATGTGATAAAACCGGCTTTGTGGAATACCCCTCTGTAAGACCGATGCTTCCTTGTGAACAAGCCTTACAAGCCAATGAGGCGATCACTATCAAAACGGGCCATGTATACTTTGATTGACAGCTACACCAGCAGACAGCAAGTATCGGGGACGGGCCGATATCCTAAAAGCCAATGAAGAGACCTTTCTGACGATATCCAGCATGTCGAACAACTTCTCACGTGTGGGTGAGAAAACAAATGCGCAAGGGGTGTGCGTAAAGTGTCAGGCTCGTCGCTAGAGTGCGCGCAGGAGCAGGTGGTCGGTTTGCGCGCTTCTGTGTGTTTTATGTGTGTGTGGTTTTATGAACATTTTGAACGACGGCTAAACGCCATCAAACGCGAGAAGAAAGTAGGGGGAGGGAGGGAATCATGTAAATATTTTTTTTTGTTTATTTGTACATAATTATTGTACCAGTCCAAGCAGCAAAGCTGCTTGGACTGGTACCATTATCAGTGCAAATTTTCAGATCTGTACTCTTTTAAGAAAGCCCTTAATTCTCTTGTGAAATGTGTGCTTGGCGTTTTCTTAATGGTTAGTGCTTATCAATCGACATTTTCAAAATGTGAATGAGGCTTAATGCAGTTCAGGGATGTCAGTGGCTCAACGGGATAATGCCGTGTACTGGTGATCCTTAGGTTGAGATTTCCAATCCTGATTACAGCATTATGAACGAGCTGAACGTGACATTCTGTCATTGCCACTCATTTAAGAAACACAACATTGAACAGCAGTTCCAATCAACATTCCGGCTCATTAGTTTCCAAGAATCGGTCTGCCAAGAAAGACACTGTATGGCATCAAGGGGAACTTCTTCGTTAACCATTTTTCCTTCATAATGATCTCTGTCATATTAATATTTCTTCAGTTAGTGTTCTTGACAACAAATGTTTAATTTCCCCAGAAATTCCAAGATTTTTCAGGTATTTGCTTTTAAGAAAACCCTTAATTCATTTGAGAAATGTTTGCTTTGAGTTTTCTGGATGGTGTTTGCTTATCAATAGACATTTAGACCATGTGAATGAGGCTACATTTCAGGTTTGTCACTGGCTCAATGGGATAATGCCTTTTACTGGTGATCCTTAGTTTGAGAGTTTGAATCCCGATTAGACAATTATGAAAATGCTGAACATGACATTCGCCCAGTCACCTGAAAGCCGAGGCACAGTATGGCATTAAGGGGAACATCAACGTCCTTCCTTCAAAATTTTATGTCATATTTATATATCTTCCATTAGTGTGTTCTTGACTTTTCATTTTGCTCTGACCCCGTTAATCACCGCTTGCGGTTATACTTTTACTTATTTTTGTTTATTTGTACATAATTAATTATAGTATTTTTACTATTTCAGTTTTGGTGTTTTAAACCATTGCAGTTTTGCCCTTTTTAAGCAAAAAATAATTGCCAAAACACTTTGTTTGAGCTTTTTTTTGTCAAAATTGCAAAGGCGGAATAGCTAAAAATTGAATTTTTGTGTGATTATTCCTGTCTCATTACATATCAGAACATCTGGTATGCTATCTAAATGGTTCACAAGAAAGCCCAGATGGTAACCTTTCATTTGAGACCAAGATTATGATTCTACATGTTTGGGTTCATGTGTAGTAAACCTTTTGTTTACAGTATGCATTTTGGGTAGCCAAAGGTCTTTTTTGGAGTCTCCAAAAGGACCCTGACCAAAACAAATGGACATATCATTACATAAAAGGAGCTGGAGACTTCATCTTTTATGCTTTGTTGATCTGCTTTCACACACAGAATCACAAGACCTAGGGCTAGGGCTCAGTAGTGTTTCCAAGGGATATGGAGTTACCAAGGGTACTATAATCAGCTTCGTTTTAGAGGTGTGTGTAACCGGCTGGAAGGAAAAACAATATTGTAGCCTTCCCAGCACTTTGTCAGTACATTATACAGTTATTCTATAATGTCATACAATTCTACAGGTTCTCAGCTTTCCAAAGAGACCAAGCATGTGATTAGAGGTCATAATATGAAGGAGCAGTGCTCTCTAGAGTAGGCGCAGTGCAAAACCTAATAAATGGCCCGAAGACTAAGTGGTTGATAATAATACTAATTATCGCATAGAGAATGTACACAATTTAGGTATAGTAAATGATTCCAACTATCCGACTACCAAAACGCATTTACTTTGTACGACGATCAAAACCTTCCATGATCAAAAGTTTTGCCCACAGCCACACTCCTCAGATCCAACTCGTCAGATACTTGTCAATACGCGCTTGTTGTGTGTCCGTGCTCCAATCTGCGCCGCACAGAAACGCTTTCCCCCACTCGGGGGCTGTCCACTCATCCAAGACCGTCCATCTCGCGCTCATAATGTGCATTTAATAAGAATTAAACTGGCGAAGGGAGAAATGTGATTTGAGCTGCGTGATAATGACAGTTTGACTCTTCAAGGCCTGCTCGCGATGACGGACACACACACACACCCGCGCGTACGCACGCGCGCGCGGCCCTAATGGAACCGTTCCAGCGGCATCTGTTAAGAATGCTTCATTGAGTTCACAATTAGCGGGAGCTACGCTTTCCCGCGAGGCTCCACTGACCCCCAGAATGGGACAGCGACGGTGGCGGGCGGAAACGGAACATTCGATTACCGGGCGAGAACGCGATGCCCAAAGTTTCCGTTGTGTGATTGCGGACCGAGCTACAGCCCCCACCACCCCCCACTCTCCCCCCCCCCCCCCGGCCTATTCCCCATGCACTTGTACACAAAAGGTCTGACGACCGGCATTCATAGATTTGAACACAAATGCATATTTTTCACCTCATTCAATGATCGTCACACACTCCACGAAAAAGTGACCCTGAAATGCCTCACCTACTCCCCCTCCCCTCTCAGATCAGGTTCCAGAACCAAACGGCTGCACACAGGCCACGCCTCCTCCAAACTAAAGTTAGTCCGACGGATGTGGGGGGTTCTAGCCGGGCGCATCGGACAGCAGCGAGCACAGCTCCACCTCCGTGGCGAAAGCATCATCTCTCACCTCCAGATCGTTATGAGCTGATTAAGTGTGATTAAGAGCAGATCATTAGCAGCTGCATGTCCTGTCACTACTGATTATCCAGACGGGAGCGTTCAGGAGGTCCAGTCAACCAACACAGACCACACCGCCACCACCACCACCACCACCACCACCACCACAGACACAGCGCCCCACGCTGTCAGATGTCCATCAGGGAGGGCATTGTCTGTCTCCACCGAACATGGAATCATCCACAGGGTGCTGGGTCTTGGTTTGCTCATGTGTGTACAACACCCCCCCGCCTGAAAGCTGGGTGGGGTTAAGGGGTGGGTGTTGTGCGGTGAGCGGGCAGGCAAACATGTTGAGAACATGTAAGAACCTCAACGTGTACTGCTTATTTAATACTCCAGATACTTTTATACAAGGCGACTCACTGGGAAGGTATTTAGAAAGACATGCCATTAAGGATCAGGGAGGGGGTCAGGGACATCTAGCTGAAGGACGTGTGCAGATAACCCTCGCTACTAGACTAGCCTACCTCCTATTTGAATAGGATTTATTAATCATTGTTTTATTTTTAAGTTTAAGAAGTTATTTTATGTGAAAACCCACACGCTGCCTGTGTTTGTGCCTGAGTGTGTGTGCGTGTGTGTGTGCGTGTGTGTGTGTGTGTTTTTCTGGGAGTCTGTGTGTCTATGTTTGTGTGTGTGTGTGTGTGTGTGTGTGTGTGTGTGTGTGTGTGTGTGTGTGTGTGTGTGTGTGTGTGTGTGTGTGTGTGTGTGTGTGTGCAAGCGTGTGTGTGTTTATTTGTGCGTCTATGTGTGTGTTCTCATTCTGATAATAGAGATGTGGTGTCCTTGTAAGATAAAACCCACCAGAGAACGAAGTCTCGGAGTTCAGGCGGTCTGAAACTGCACAAACTCTGCTAAATTGGCTACTCAGACCTAGGCAATTCATCAGTGTAGCCTTCGTCTTGGCTGAAGTACTGTCATTTCAAAATGAAAAGCAATATTTCCTATTCAAATAACATGTTCAACTTGATGAATACAGATAGAGCCTTAATAGTTTGACCGTCTTTGGAAACTCTTTGCTCATGGAAGTTAACTTTTCGCTTTTCAATTAATAACATAAACAACCGTCTTCGTTGGACTGCCGCGAGGGCAGTGGTGTATAAAGTACTCAAAAGCCATACTTAAGTAAAAGTACAGATACCTTACTGGAAAATTACTTAAGTAAAAGTAAAAGTCACCTTTTAGAATAGTACTTAAGTAAAAGTATTAAAGAATCTGATCTTTACTGTACTTAAGTATCAAAAGTACTTTTCTGATATTAAATGTACTTAAGTACTGAAAGTAAAAGTACAAGTAACCGTTATCGAAACTCCTCCCTATAACTGCCCTCGTCCAATCATGCCTTAGCACTAACTGGCTAGATAGATACCTCGCCAGAGATGGAATAAGAATAAATAATCTTTATAGGTTATTAGCTAGCTTGAAATATTATATACAAATATTACCCAGCGGTGAAAGAACCTTACTAGTTTAAAATGTTGTGCTGGTGGTATTTATTTTGAGGTCGTGAAGTTTCTAATTTTTTGATTGAGACCTGTATGATTTTGCTTAGATTATTGTTGTTTCCCCTTCGTTGTTGATCTTTTTTGAAAACATCCTTCCACTGCATATTGCAGTCCATTTTGCCATGATCTGGATGCTGTCGCGGAGTTACTCCAAAAAAAAATCACTGACACTGACAGATATCGTAGCCCGACCTATTATCCCGCAAGCGCTGGTACACGTTACTTAATATTGATTTTGGTGTCATCCAGGATCGCGGATTTTCGGAAAACTTAAGTCCCTGCCCAAAAAGGGTATTTAAATTAGCTTTGTAGCAAAAATGGCACATATACAGCGTATTGAAGTGTATAAGATAGTGTTGCAATAGTGTGCGTACAAACCAGCCTGATACAAATAGTAGAATTTTGATAGCCCTTGCCCTCGTCCTAGCCATGCATTTGTGTGTTGACAGTCGTAGGAGTTTTGATCGACGTAGCAACAGTAACTAAGCAAGGGGGCTTTGCGAACGTGCGCTGGGACAGCTGATTCGCCAAACAGGCTCGCAGTCTGTGTTCTACCACAGTCCCCAACGTTATTCTCATATCTCTCATGATTCATTTTATTTTTTCTAAAGATGAGTTGATTTTGTAACGAGTAACGAAGGTTTCAAGGGAAATGTAGCGGAGTAAAAGTATCAGTTTTCTTCGCAAAATGTAGCGAAGTAAAAGTAAAAGTACAGAGAAATATAAGTAGTAAAGTAAAGTACAAATATCCAAAAAAACTACTTAAGTACAGTAACAAAGTATTTCTACTTCGCTACTATACAACACTGCGCGAGGGCACGTGTCATCGTTCATTATCAGTTCTGCTCGTGCTACCTTTGAAGGGATTCTAAGCACAGCAGTGCCTCCGGTCTCCAGGGCGACGGAGACAGCAAGGTCAAAAGAAGAGGAGAATGTATAACTGTACATAATACATAAATATATCAGGTCATATAGCCAACGATTTCATCCACACTGATTTACAGTGCATTCATATGCAGAACAAATTCAGATATGGAGCGGGTTAAGGGGAGTCTAGCTCAATAATACCTACAAGTAGACTGCAGACATTGGGGTTAAAAATCAGAACCTTTAAACTTGGAGTCAAACTCCGCCAACTACTATTTTCCCCCGTAACTTGACAATTCTAGCAGGAACGATAGACAATTTGCAAGCTCTATTCAACGATATTTACCAATTCATGTCATAGACAAAAAAGTATTCCAATGTTATCCTTGAACATTAAATATTTGATCTTCATGCCATATGTTTACGTAAACAGGGCAGAATTGGTTAAATAAGTGTCTCAGCCAGTGCCGTGCCTACATGCCTAGCAATAATGGCTTCTCTGGAAGCTAAGCAGGGTTAACACTGGTCAATCCTTGGATGTTAGACACTTTGGTTCTGGTAAAGCTGTTTGGAGTGTCAGTAAAGGTGCTCATCTCTCTTACCAATGGAATATCCCTAATGGGCCAGGGCACTGATCGTGGGCCAGTGAATAGTGATGAGATGTCAAACCGTGGCCCTGACTCCCTGTGGTTACCAAAGGTCCCAACACACTCATTGCATTAGTAGGGGTGTTAATCCCGATGTCCTGGCCAAAATCCCAACCTTGCTCTTGTGCCAACATATCCCCCGTCTCCTATTGGATAGTTTCATCGTTCCTCCCATCTCCTACTGGGATGCACACACACTGTAAAGTGGTTTGGTATATTGAAAAGCGCTTATGCAAATTATAATTATTATTATTCATTTAGGTGCTGTAGGTACGATTCAGGAGATATGAAAAGAGGCAGCAGAAAATATAGGAAGAGAGTATGATTTTGAAACATAACAAAAATGTCCGCTCCCCCTGTGATCCCCCCCTCCCTACATTTCCTCTCCATTGAGAAGTGGGGCATTGCACACGCCTGTGATTGACAGGAAAGATTCCCCCGACCTATCATGGAAGAGATGCTCCGATTGGTCAGACGCGAGTATAGATAATAGTGCTTGCAAACGAGCCACATTCAAGCCAGAGTTAAAGAGTGTTTAAAGAGTTTAGTTTTAAATACAGGGTAATCCTGGAGAGGGATCAGAGTGGCAATTGGCCTTCAAGAACTTCTCCTAACCTTTACATGAACTCTTGTACAGAAGGTGACAGGACTATCCACAGTCCCTTGTGCTGAGGTGAAGGACACAGTTGTAGACACACACCCTCTCCGAAGGTTACATCGGTCTTTACAACAGAATTAGGGGGGGGGGGGGGAGCTTCTACATTGTTTGGTACTTGAGTCCCTGGGAGACTACTAGAATCACACGTGATTAAAGAACACTTGTCCCCGGTTGGTTGGTTGTATAGTAACCGTGGAAACCCAACGATTGACCACCGAAGTGGCGTCGAGGGCCAAGGACGGCCCAAACTAGCGCTTCATGGCAGTGTGATTTCACTGGGTCTCGTGGCATCACTGAGGGTATGGATATGGATCTACCACAGCGGGGGGGTTGAGACTCTTATTGTGGATAATAACAATCAGATATCAGCAATCCGCTCTGCGCTCAGGAAATGATTTCTAGCCAATTATACTCTAGCAAGTATTTTAATGTTCAGAGGTGCAAACAGGTTACGGCCACATTTTTTTCACCAGAAAAGAAAGAAAAGGAGCCCAGGCATCTTCCATTTCTTTCCATACAAACTCTTTTAAAGTGACACATAAAAACAAAGGTGTAAGCAATATCGACAGCTAATTAAGTTAACTATAAGTACACCATTAAACACACTGATAACAATCCAACATTTCAATTAAATAATTAATACTCCTTATATCAATACTGAGTTAATTTTAGTGAGAAGAACACAGACTTGTTTAACATTATTCATAACAACTAGCAGTGACACTAACCAGCCCTGCACGCAAAACGCACGGATCAGATACAAACTCTTGTGTCTGCCATGCAAGTCAATGGAGGAGCACAATAGCTTACTCAAACAGTTGTGTTTTTTTTTTTCAAATGCGGTCATTTTCCTTAAATGATCCTCATTTGAATAATCAATGCCTTCTTATCCCCCTGACTCCAATAAGTCCCCAATTTAGAGAAAAATATATATAAAATCCTATGGTATTTCCATTCTCCCCAAAACACTTTTCATGATCGAAGGGTACCGTATGTAGATGTGTGGAGCTCTGTCTAGCCAGCGGTTGACCAAGAGAAAATTTAGTTTTTCGGACACTTAAAGTATAACACCACGCTGTGAGTAGATGGGGAAACTCCGTCTGAGCAGCCATGTATTTAAAGTCCACGCCCGAGAGAGGGACAGGCTTCCCGGACACCTGTAGTATCGTGTAGTATAGAGTTCGGATTCCAGCTAAAAAGGTAGATCAACTGGCTCTTTAATTTGACAATATAACCTTATCGGCAACATAATTACTGCGTGTTCTCCACACTACCTGAAAGTGGAGCTAGCAGTTTGTGCATCAATCGAGTGGCATGAGACGAGCAGAAGCAGAGTTTAGCAGACAGAGGGCGAAGTCATGATCTGCCTACTCTGCCTCTCAATTGCTAATGCTCATTGATTACTTTTAACTCCACGAGTTAAAAACTGTGCATTTTGCCAAAGGTGACGAGTTTGCACAACTGAATTTGACTCAGGCCATTTTCTACTTAAATAAATAATACAACAATTTACCTTCATTTGGTTGTCTTGAATTGATACATGGTTCATTTTTTGCTCAATAAAATAGTAAAGATGTCAGTGTGGAGAGGCTAATTGAGCTTGGGGGAAATGCTATGGCAGAGCCCTGATGTGAAGCTGAATGGTTTCTGCCTGTTGATGTCCCCTCGCCATGAACTGTAAATCAGGTGTTAGAGACTCTTGTGTTTCCTAGGGGAGTTGGTGTGTTTCCATTTTTATTTTTTGTGTCGACATGCTGAAGAAATGGAGAGAAAGCATCTCCAGTTATGGGTTTAAAATGCACTGAACCAAGACCTTTTTCATTTTTCCCTGCGGCATCAGCCAAGCAACACTCACGCTAACAAATAGGCATGCTAGCAGAACAGCCATCCGTAGCAGCTAGCGATAGCAGGCTCCATCGCAGGGCGCGGGCGCATGTTCCACCAGAGAGCATCAGATAAAGATGGCTGTGGCAGAGGGGGAGGGAGGGAGGGAGGGAGGGAGGGAGGGAGGGATGGTATGCGTTGAAGGCAGCGACTGAACTGACAGTGAGATTGGTTTTCAATTCCTGCCCGTGATCCTGTCAGACAAATTGAGCGCGGTGGCCAATTATTCCCTCCGCCAATTAACCTTGGTGGCAGTGCTCCTCTCTGCTGCGGCCTGCCAAATCTGTTCGCAGCGTCGTGTTTATTCCAGCACGCTGATGGAAACAGACAGCGGAGATCTCTGCCGCGGAAAAGTTTGCGCTGGGCTTATGATGTGTAATCCGTACGAACGCTCTTCGGTTTGACATGTGGACTTGTTTGATCCATCACCACCACCGACGCCAGAAGCTGACGGGGTTTAAGTCATGAGGTGAGGATTTTCACTTCCGGGTCATGTGACCCTCTACACGCCACGTTTCAAATGGCCTGATAGACTAATGGAAATGTATACAATTAATAAAAAATGTATTCAAATTTTGTCAGTGAATAGGAAACAGCCTCTGTTGACTTATGTGATACATAATCGGTAAACATAGAGTTAATCAAAATGCAGAGCAAAAGGTTGATATTTGTTATTTCTCATTGGGCTACTCCTCTGCTTTTCATGGCTCAATTTTGTGAGTCAAGAAACTTAGTATCCATCACATGGGCAATGTTTTAAAGTCATGTTGGGTGATTGCCAGTAATGCCATTAGAAGAAATTATGAAAAGGCTTGGTGAATGCAAAACAAATTCTGAAACTCTATGTAATGTAGAGATTGAGAACTATTTTCAACGTAGGGTCAGCGCCCAAACACAAATAACTGTAATTTCGCACACAATTAAATTTTTTCTTTCAAATGTCCAAACTTTATACAAAAACCATGAACATACTTATTTTATTTTATTGTATTTAATCAAGGGCTAACCTCACTTTGACCCACCGAAAAGGTGGGTCAAAGTGACCCACCTTTTTTTTTTGTTTGTTCAGCTCTTTCCCTGGCTCTCACAGACCACTTCATAAACAGGTACAGGGTCGGTGTTTGAATGACGCATTACAGTTCCTCTTTTATGACCAGAGAGCTCCATGCTGCTGTTGAGACGACGAGGCCAGTGTAACCAGACTCTCCCCGAGTGTTGCTGAGGTCAGCCTTGGAGCTTATTGGACCCCAGCGCCCCAACGGTAACCACGGTTGTCATGGAATTCATTAACTAGGGAATAACATGACGTGAATAGAGCAGTTCTTTCAAGACGGTATTGAAAAGTAGCCGGAAGCCGAAGTATAGCCGCAACACCAACCACTTCTCAGTTATTTAGAACGGAAGAAAAGTAAGTTGGGAGCAGAGGAGAAAGGTGGGAGATCTGGAAAGGACATGAGAGCCGAGGAAAGGAGAGGAGATGAGAAGACTACTGGAGTGCAGGGAGTTGGAGGCGAGCACTGGAGAAGAGATTTGAAGAAAGGATAGGAGAAGAGACGGCGTGAGACCAGGGGAGAGGAAAAGAGATTGCCTAGAGAGGAGAACACATGAACAGAGCAGAGGAGGAGAGACCTGGAGAGAAGAGAGGAGCAAAGGAGAGGAGAGGAGAAAGATGACTGGAGAGCAGGGGAGAAGATAGCCAAGAGCGAAGAGAAAAGCAGGCCAGAGGTGAGAAGAGAGAAAATTGATTTATAGAGACACGTTGTCAGCAAGGAGCAGAATGATAAACAATGCACTGATACACTGACAATTCCTGATTGTTACGTTAATGTTATAAAACTTCTGAAGCCATACAAGGGAAGCTATTGAGAGAAGTCTATTCATTTCTTCAGGTACATCAGGTGGGCTTGAGTGTGCCTGGGAAATGTTTAGATAAACAAAGACAAACTTTGTATTTCTGTTACCAGGAGACGAGAGGAGATGAGAGACATGAGAAGAGAGAGGGGGAGAGGGAAGGCCTGGAGAGGTTTAGTAAAGAGAAAAGAGACTCACAGACAATGTGAAAAGTAAGGAGACGTAATAGACAAAAAAAAGACAGATGCATTTAGCTGTTGGTGTATAGATTCTCACATTTAATAAAATAAAAGTTCCTAAGAAAGTCGGTTTCGGAGCGTTATATTTTCCTTTTGTGTCATAATTACTCTGAGATATAACACGTACAACGTGACATGCCCCGGGGATCGGGTAGGGCTGGGGGGGGGGGGAGATAGGACCCCTGGAGATAATGAGGGCAGAGCACAAGAGACGCTCCGGCTGCCCACTAAAGTTGTGCTAATGTGTAAATAAAAACAACAATTTGCTAAACTGTGAACACATTATCCATAATCTCTGCCATTTCATACAATGAAACGGTAAATAAGAAAGACACTGGCAATTTAATACAATCCATGATTAGGCATAATAAAATAAAACAAAAGGCTCACCCCATGAGTTCAATCTTTTTATATTTTCAAAACAAAGGAAATAATTTGAATGTTTCTTGGGGGACGGTGCCTCCCTGGATACGGCCTTGCCTGTTGCCAGTGTTGTTGCTGTTCTTTTGTAGTTCGACTTGTTTTACATATAAAAGCTGCAGCTTCATCTGAGTAATCCACAAAGATATTCCTCTGGTACAGATTATCTGAGGTGATTAGTAATCAGCCTTAAATGTACTGTAAGTCACTTTGGACGAGTGATTGAAATTTACGATACATTAAATCAGTCTTTTCCCGGATGCTTGACCAATCATGCCACTGTATTTGTGGATCAGTGCCAAGATAATGATTGTGATTTTCGAAGTGGCCCTGGTTATTACCACCATTCATCAAAAACATGAGCAGCACTATCCTACTCAAAACTTATTGGCTGTTGCCAATGGGGCTCACAGATCATTTGCTGTGACATCCACGTTGAGGAAATGTATCTGAAAAACATGGCCTTTGTTGATGAACCAATTTACTAGACATTTAACAGATGTCCGAATGGACTTCATTGATTCCAGTTACATGTCATTAAGCAGCACTGGAGCAGATAGGGGATAAGTGATCTTACGAATTGAACCCAGAACCTTTCAGTTGGGGGTCAAACATCATAACCAATACTAGACCAGCCTTATTGTGTGTCCAACTGTGCCATACTTCCTCCGCCTTCCACGCTATCACTGGTGAGTCTCGGGATTTGAAGACCAACACTCTCTCCATTGACCCTCGAAGGCAGCTTGACCAACTAACTAAAGTTGGTCAAGCTCACCAACTAAAAGCCCTACTTAGCGGTACTGGACACAGCAAGGCAATTCGCCACGATGCATGGATATCATAAACATGATCTGATTTACCAACACTAATGTTTCACTGAGAGATGTCGAGCTGCAAGGTTTATCCCTCTAACAGACAACATGAACGACAGTTACAGTGCAGAGGCTTCCACCTCGGGTGTGGGAGATCTGGCCTGTGGGCCTCCAAGCGATCAAGCTGTGATGAGGAAATGTAGCATATTTAATAAGTATTAACACTATTAGGCAACTAATGAGGTTGGGGGTGCTTCACGCACTCAGATTAACCCCTTGAATGTAATCAGGGAAGGAGGACAGGTGGATGGATCTCTTCATTAGAGCGGGACTTCATCAAGGGTCAGGAGAGACTGGCTACTTCCTCAGCTAATAAGCTAACACACAGCACGCTGGGCTTTGGATTGGGAAGGCGAGCGGAAGAAGACGAAAATAATGAGTTTTAACAAAAAAAATCATTTAATGACTCTCATTTGTTAGGTCAAACATATTACCAGAGTGTTTGCCTCTCATCTGGGTAGAGCTGGTTTAATTTAATATGTGGTTGAAGCAGAATGAGATGTAGCTAGTTCATTATGATTGTACTTCGGTTTTCATATGATTCAAGGTGATGATTCAAAATTCTTAATGACCCGTTTTTTTTATTTCTCATTCTGGTTAAATATTCAGGCCAAGATTGAAATTAAATCGATCTATTTTTCCAATGGTACAATGGGTTCAGATATTTAAAGTAATTCATGCATCCCCTGTATATGTATATATATATATATATATATATATATATACACACTCTGTATATACAGTACATGTGATAGAGTAATATGCATTAATTCAGCTAAATTAAAGGAAGGATAGGCTAATGCAAGATAAAACTGGCGTTTACAACACCAACTTGCATGACAATAGACTGCTGTTTTTTTTACTTTGACTAAGAGAAATAAAAAGCAAACAACTGTGATGAATTTCTGGCGGTGTGTTGGAGCAGCCCCTCAGGGAAAGCAGAAAAACATAATCACACACACTGGGTCACCCGTCCTCCTTTGTCACTTAAAATACCTTTTTGCCAGACACCAACCTTGAGCACAAAGGTGTTATGTTGCATACATATAAAGCCAACAGAGGCCATACAGTTCTTCCTCGCTCCCCACCCCCTACCCCTACCCCTCCTTAATCAGCTTTGTCAACAGCTTTGCTGTTTGGGGGGTGGGGGGTCTCACCAAACACTTTTTGGTCTCACCAAACACTTTTTCCGGCCTTTTGGCAAGAACAATATGCAATCACTGCTATGAAAGGAAAGCGTGTTTCACAGAGCTGCTGCACACCTCCACATCGAGTGGGATAGATTAGAGACAAGGAGCTTAAGGCTTGAAAAGCACAAATGAGATTTCTTAGAGCCTTTGCTTGGGATGCTCCTTCTTGTGCCAGACTTATGGGGTTGCCAGCAACACCTCACTTCGGGACACTGCAGCGCAGCACATAAACAACTCATGCAGCGGTGATCCGTTGCTCGTGCACGCTGTGCACGGCTCTGTTCCGACGGAGACCGGGGTGAGTCGGCCGCCGTCTTCACAGCTCGGTGGAGGACATCCTGTGGCGGATTTGTGGTGGCTTTGATGAGGTAAGTTTGATGAGGACGATAAAAGAGACTTCTCAGGTTCAGTTCACTGCATTTGACTTGGCTTACCTGTTAGACTGGTTTGTAAACATCAAACTGGGCTTGTCATTTTTTATAAAGTTTTTAATAGACTGGGGCTTGGGACTTTGCACCGGGGCTTGTAATTTAAGACTCAACTTGTAGTTTAGACTTGGGCTTGTGACTTTAAACGTTGGTTTGTAACTCTATACTGGTCGAGTAGTTCTATTACAATTGCTTTGCTCAGAAAGAATTTACTGAATTAAAACAATAAAATAATATAACAAAAAATATAAAACGCAGGGGTATAAAGAGGAATATATAAATAAAATACCCAAATATTATACAACAGTTAAGTGAGCGAAGGTTATGTACTTTGAATGTAATTGGCTCAAGGTAATAAAAGAAACATTGAATATAGAAAACGTCGAGGCACTGCACATTTTATTGTTTCCACTGGCCTCAGAGACTGGGCTTGTTACATGGGGATAAAATATCTAATAATGGCAACAATAAAAAACGTTATACTGATAACCATCGCTTAGTATTCTAGTGAGGCTTCTGGTAAATACTGTGTGCATGATGGAATAGCAGGACATCTCTTCAGAGCGATAGGAGCAGGGTTTCCTGCTGTGTCCGGACCATCTCAAACATCACTCCCCCCTGACCCCTCACCAGCATTGCAGCCCTCAGCAAAATCAGTGCCCTCCATCCATCCAGGAAACTATTTTTGAGTGAGGTGGCAGTCATACAAAGGGAATGGCTTAGGCCTACTTCTTTTGTCGTGTGACCCCCGGACATATCCATTAATCGTTGCCTATGTGACCGGGGTCCTCATTCCACTGTATTCTAATCACCGTCGTGGTCACGGTTCACTGAAAGTGAGAGTGTGTCGGAGTAATTGCCATGACTTGGGAAATAATATCCCACTCCTATCTTTAGCTGAACTATTAACTAATGGTAAATTAGTTTGTTGTAATAAATGATCTTCTTGTGCAATTGTTGAAACGAGAAAAATATGTAGTCGAATTTTTTATTAAATATGCACGCCAGCGTTATAATATTTAATCACAAAAAGTATTTCCTCTGACAGTCATTTGCACAAAAAACACCTTAAGAAAATCAAACCAACACGTAAAAGCATTACTTTCATTAAATGTATTCTGAAAACACTGTAATCACCTGTGAGGAACTATTCAAATATTCATGAAGCAATAATGATTTAATTGCTGTTGTTCATCATTATAATAGCACCCTATAATAATGCTACAAACATTATAATAAAGTAAAAAAAATACATATTAGCATAATGGCTTATAATACAGACTGATGTAGTGGTAGTTTGATTGAATTTAGGTTTTCAAACATATTAACTTAAACCCTACTCACAGTGTATCAACGTGTCTGTTTCATCTTAGATATTTTTATCCACTTTAATAACAACAATGGAATGGGAACTATTTCTGACCTGAAACACATTCAAACACATTCACAATGCTACTATAAGCCCTTAACATAAAAGTGATGATGATTTCATCTGTTCTTTCCCTGATTAAAACCCAGTGACAATGATAGATGATCCATTACAGTCTTATTCTGGGGTTAGAATTGAGTATTAGAATGATTGCTTCAAAATTCAGGCAGATGTAGCAATAATGTTGTCTAAGCTAAGCTGTGTTCCCTGAACGTTAGCTGTAGCTTATAGTGATACAGCATTAAACCGGAAAAAAAAAACCCGCCTTGGATCCCGACTGGGTTGATTTGCTCGGTGGTGACACCTTCATTGATAATATGTGACGCCATGGATAGAGCAATGTCAGCCGCCAGCAGAATTGATCTTCGTACCAAGTTCACAATCAAGGCTGCGACGCAACACCTCATCATTCACAATGACAAAGTGATTAAGCGGTGTCAAAGTGTTTTCCCTCGCCGCGAAGCTAATGAAAAAAGAGCTAACGCACTGCAAGGTGTTGAGTACCCAAGCGTGTTTCGCTCCGTGAGAAAGCACTGGGGGTTTTGGGTGAGACGATGTTGGGATGCTTGTTTTCCATTCGCCCAAACCTTTTTTTCTTTTTCCTTGATCAGTTTGGAACAAAACGAACCCTGACTTTGGTGCGTTTCGACGCGTCTTGGATTAGTAGTTAGAGAGAGGAGACGGATAAAACAAAAAATATTGTTCCCAGGATAGTTCCTGCGTTCCAGTTTTCTTTTAAGGTGCACTTCTCCCCCAGTCTAAAGCTCATTTCTAAGTGTCATTAACGGAACGGCAGTCTTTTGAAGTGAAGTGACTTGTTGCGTTTTTTCTGAAGAAAGTAGTCCAATACTTGGTCGCTTTTAACTCACTTTATTTGTTAAAGTAGGCCTATTTCGGTATGGTAACTATGAGCAAAAGGGAGGGAATTGTATCTAACGCGTATGAGAATAATATCGTGCACTACTTCGAGTCCCGGGCTTAGGCCCGGTCCTCTTAGCGGGGCTACCCATTAGTTCTGGCCTAAATCTGAACTCCGCGCTGGATTCTATAAAGTGGGCGTGGCCTATGTGAAGTGGGCGTGGCCGGTGTGACGTATTGGCTCCGCACCCCTCACCTGTGTTCGAGCCTGCTTCCTAGTGGCTATGTGAGGGTAATGCAGCTTGTGTGTTCGATCCTGCTTCCTAGTGGCTAGGTGGGGGCAGCTTATGTGCTTAAAATACGTAACAGACTATTATCTTTTGTTGTACAATGTGTCGTATCGCAGCTTATCGTTTGAAGTGACTGCACCTTTTCCCTCCGGTTTGCATGAGAATGCCTTTGAGCCGGGCCTCATGTATAATGAGGTGTAAGTACGCCCTCTGAAGATGTAAACACACGCAGGCTGCTGGACAGACCCCTCTCGTCTCCTTAGCCTTCTGCCTTCAAAGAGCTACGCACCATAATAGTAGGCCTACAGCATCTCTATTCTCTGCAACGTTGTAGATCAAAGGCCCACGTGCACAGACTTTCTCTCTCTTTTATTCACCGACTCTCTCTCTCTCTCTCTCTCTCTCTCTCTCTCTCTCTCTCTCTCTCTCTCTCTCTCTCTCTCTCTCTCTCTCTCTCTCTCTCTCTCTCTCTCTCTCTCTCTCTCTCTCTCTCTCTCTCTCTCTCACTTTAGTATAAATTGCTTGACGTTCATGATGTCTGTGTAGTTGAAATCTTAAGATTTGCCGGGTTTTTTTCTCGCTTCTCCCTCTCCAACTCTGTCTTACTTTCACTCTCTCTTACCCCTTCTTTATGTATTGTTCTTCTGTTTTTAAACCTTTCCTACACTCAATCAATCTATCTTTATGCCTGCCTGTAGCTATGTTTGTAAATCTATTACTCTCTAATAACATCCAACATTAAAATGTAATAATTTCCAGAAAGAGTTGAAGAACTGTTTGGCGTTACATAGAAAATGCTCCCCAACAGCACATTTCAAAGAGAAAGAAACTCAACCATGCATGTTTGAACGAGTGTTATTAAAAGTTTTAGTATCATATTGCTGCGATTCTAAGTTGCCATCGCTTTCCTTAATGAGTGTAGAGACATGGGCAGGAGCAGGCAAAATGGACATGTTGATTCCGTTTCTGTCATATTATTCGATCTACTTTCCAATTTAGGTTCTGTCAGGCGGCAGATGAATTCACCTTATGGCGAATGGTGAAACTGGTGGCAATACATAGATAGTCAATTAAACATGCGCATAACCTCTATTGAAACTGCCTCAGAATTTCTTCCCATTTAGCTCAACAAATTAGACCCCCTGCACATTGTCAATTACCTCCCTCCGACGGTAGCCTGTTGCATATTGAAGAGGACACGCAGAAGACATTCCTCTGTCAAATCGCCAGTTAATTTTTCAAACATTTTCTTCATTTTTTGGGGTTTGAATTTGATTGTGTTTTTGGCCCATCACCATCCTCATAAGACATTTGCTCTACAAGGGTGCTATGTAAGAGGTAACTTCTATCCAGATTCTGAGCAACAGGGTTAACAACACCCCCTATCCCAGATGGCGGCTAAACGCAAACGCTACGGTGCGAGGGAGAGATGCAGTCCGGGATCCATCCATCAGGGAGTTAACTGTCAGTCGATTGGGAGGAGGTGAAATGAATTTGAGTTAACTGTCAGATGATTGGATGGAGGGGAAATGAATATGTGTGGGCGTATGCTAAGCAGCCAGAGCCCAGGTGGACGCAACGGAGACACGCGGAAACGCGGGTCAATTAGGCGTGACTCCCACCTGTGTTGGAACGCACATTCATTTCTATTTAACGGCCGGGAAAATGAAAGTTCATCGGGCAATATTGTTGTGGAGGGGAGACAGATGGGGACAGCGTTTAAAAATAGTATCAGTGGGAGGGGAGATTTTCTTTTTTTGTCTGCGGAAGATTACTTCATCAGAATACGTCAGCTTCACTGGGCGGGGGGGGGGGGGGGGGGTAAATACGGAGCGGGATTGCCTCATTAATAACGTTGCATTATGTATGTAACTGTTTAATTTTATTTTAAAGAAATGTGTTTGCAGTGCTTTGCCGACATTACCTTTTTCGTTTTTTTTCACAAAACGATATGCTCACATATCTTCACGAACAATTAGTTTATGATAAATTTGATAACCATGAGGAGTTAGGAGTATGTGTACATCATTAGGAATCACATTAGGGGACATTATACGCCCGTTATGCGGCCCACATTAAGGGGGCACAACCTATCTATTATTGGTCATTTAAGTACCTCGACAATAGGCGGTTTTCTTAATTGGCCTTAAAAAGCTCATTCTCAGTGTACCAACATGTTTCACTGACAGTTAATGAAGGAACAATTTATACATTTCTTAACACGCTCTATTAAATTAAGGATTATATCTATAATACGCTACGGTATTAACTAAATGCTACATGATCATTATAGTAAGATGTCATAAGAATAAATCTCTCTCTCTCTCTCTCTCTCTCTCTCTCTCTCTCTCTCTCTCTCTCTCTCTCTCTCTCTCTCTCTCTCTCTCTCTCTCTCTCTCTCTCTCTCTCTCTCTCTCTCTCTCTCTGACGTATTGATACATTTTAGCATCAAAGCTATTCTTACCCTGCGTTCACACCAAAAGATGCAAAAAGTTGACGCGCGGCACGATCCCATTCAAAGTGAATGTAGAGACGCGTTGCTGCTTTGCTGCCGCAGCATTTGCTGCCGAGAAAACGGGCAGCAAAATTTGATTTGCGGCGCGTCAAAATCTGATTGGCAGCGCAGCATGCCCGTGCCCGACGGGCGGCGGGCGCGTTCACGTATTTTGCGGCGCGTCAAATGCTGCTCGAGTTGAAATATTTCAACTTTTCGGCAGCAAACGCGTGATGACAGCCAATCAGCGTTGCCACTGAGTGACATGCCGTAACAGCCAATCAGTGTTACTCCCTTGGAGTGACTTTGAGTTCACTACCTGATCCAGATCAAAGCGCTAAAATGGAGGATTAGCCGTTTCTCAATTCGCGTACTTGTGCGTGCTCGTGGACTCGTGAAACGTCATCAGTCGTTGCCCGAGCACTGTTCCAATTTGAAGCACGCATCAAGCGAGTACTGTCGTAAAACCCGGAAGTGTTCTTGATGCGTGCTCGATCTCGCCGTTTCACCAAGCATGCATCGGAGGTGGCTCCAGTGTGCTTGCAATCGCTATAAATCCCAGGATGCATTTCGCACTCGCAGCAGTACGATGGCGGACAATATGGAGAAGACGCACAACTGTAGCTTAAGTTACTCTTAACTTATATATATATTTATATAATATAATAATAATAATAATAATAATAATAATAATAATAATAATAATAATAATAATAATAATAATATAAGATAATATATAAATATATATAAAGTCGTGTGTGTATAGCTTATACACATGACAGGACACGCATATCTTTTCAATTTGTATTCATTCAGAATATTTACATACTATTTGAAAATGAAAGAGGCTGGGATTTTGTTTTATATCATTTGTTGATATTGTTCAGTAGTATATGCCTAAATGAGGCCGTAGCACAGTTAACGGACGAGCAGAGGTGGTGACGTCATCGAGTCCGCTGCTGTTCCAATCGCAGGTACGTACTCGCGTGCTCGCAAGTATGTGCTTGAAGTACAGACTTGCCAAGTACGTGCTTGCAAGTCATCGAGTCCGTAGTACGCGTGCTAGGAATTGAGAAACGACAAATAATTGCAGTCTCCGCATACCCGGTGATCTTCAACACCACCGTGGCCAGTTATAAGTGTCCAATACATATATATATATATAAGTATAAATGTCCAACCGAGAGATCCTAGCACCGATCCTAGCTAGCAGGTCATCAAACTGGGCCGGAGTCAACCTCAAATAGCGCTGGAAGCGGTCGTCATCCAGACGGAGCTCCTGCAGAAGACGGTGAAATTCACCGAGCTCTGTACGGCTCCGAATGGTCTCATGAACCCATAAACGACGGGCATTCCAACGTCTCTCCCTCTTCCAGAACAGGTAAAGACATGCAATGCTCGTAATGTCGGCCATGGTTGTGAATGAATTCAGAAGCACCGCGGGCAAAACTTGCCGCGCAACAAAACTGCGGCGCAGCAAAACTTTTGCGGCGCAGCAAAACCTTTGCCGCGCCGCAAAACCTCGGCGGCAACGCGTTCGGGCAGCAAATGCATCTTTTGGTGTGAACGCAGGGTTACTAGAAAGCTGGATGTTAAGGCGATAGAAATCGTTTGCTTTATATAATGAGTCTATACTCATGGTGCACTGGCTTTTACTCTTTCCCCACTGTGCACAAACAGCAGCAATTAGACGACAAAATGTACCGAAAAAAAATCATTTATCTCAAACATTCGGGGGAGGAACCCAATTACACCCGAGGAAGGTTCTAATGTTCTTTGTTGCCTCACACAGAGAAAGCACTACAGTCGAGTGTAAGGTTTGCAGCGAAATAATAGGAAGCTTGACTGGTTTAAAACATGTGTTACTCAAAGGTTATTGTCATTTAGTGAGATAAAGGGACTCCAGACCAACCTGGAACACTGGTTTGTTTGTGTATAATATAGGAATGTGTTGTACACTTTAGGTTTATTTTCACTGGTTTCTACCACCACTACTTCAACTACAACTTCTTCTACCAATAATAAGGAAGGATGCAAGTCTAGAGCCTCTTTAAGACTTCATGAGAGAATTTAAAAAGGCAAATGGATATCAGATGACATAACATTGAAGATTTGAAACTACAGTGTAATTGCAGAGTGCATTTTATTTGTGTGATTTTTAACTTGAATTTGAATCCTTATTCAAGTCAGACATATGAGAGGAAACTCCTTGTTTAATACCTTAATTTCCCTTTTAATAAAATGCCATATCATGTTGTTAGAATGTTAGTTTTGTTAACAAGCGTCACGAACATGCATCAGGAAACTACATTGATTATATCGTGTTTTAAAATGGAAAAAAGAAAGATTGTTTTTAGGAAACCTTTTGCATACTGATTTGTATAATGTGTCTGTGGAAGTGAACTAATAGCGTGAAAAAGTCAATTTCAATTTCATGCCGTCGTTCACACTCGCATATTGCTTCCTGCGTATCCCCAGAGATGCTCTGTCTCCTGTAACAAACTGTGTGTGTGTTGTTATATTGAGCAGTGACAAATTGGAGTTGGATGTACTGTTGTTGGATGATGTACAGTTGTTGGATGCACAGATGTTTGATGGTTGATATTAAATGTGTAAAGTATCAATGGTGAAGGTATGTTTTGATGATGGATGCATTAATGTTGGATGAATTGATGCTGGATGTATTGATGCATTGATTTTCGATTGGTTTCAATAATCTTTTTGGATGAATTCATGTTGGATGCATTAATGTCGTTTGTTTTAATGTTGGATTTATTCATGTTGTGTGCATTGATGCTGGATGTATGAACGTATTGATTTTGTATAAATTCATGTTGGTTGAATTCATGTTGGATGAATTTATGTTGGATGTTTAATTTTTGGCTGTTCCTATGTTGGATGTTTTAAAGCTGGAAGTAGCAATGTTGCATATATTGATGTTGGATGTTTGATAAGGCCTAAAAAAAAATGTTGTTTGGTTCCGGTTTCCGACCGACCCTGTCAATTTATGTGCGACCCAAATTATTCCAGTAGGGCCGAGATCGTTTATTGGCCTGTGGCATGTGCCACCGCGACCACTGACATACCATGGCATATGCCGTTCTGGAACGGTAACTGCCGTTCTGAAACGGTAACTACCGTTCTGAAACGGTAACTACCGTTCTGAAACGGTAACTACCGTTCTGAAACGGTAATGCCATGGCATATGCCTTTCTGGAACGGTAACTACCGTTCTGAAACGGTAACTGCCGTTCAGGTGGAACGGTAACTGCAGTTCCCAACAATGGTATGTGACACCAGCATAACTCCTCCGTATAATTTCAAGACAGGTATTGCCATAAATGTAAAGGTATATATATTTGGTATTTATTGACACAATATCACAACATAACGCCGTAAATAAAGGGATTTACACGTTTCTCTCGTCCGTGCTGTTGTTAGGATATTTCCGATCTGTTATGTTGTTGCTTTTGTAATGACAGATGCTTTTGAAAACAGCCGGACTTGCTCCGGTGACGGTAGTTATAGCCTAGCCTTCTAGGTGGCCATAGAGCTAGTCTATTGCTTTGTTCCAATATCCATACTATCCGCAGTCATTATACTTTATTTTAGTATGACTTCTTTTTTTATATAGTTTGAGTACGTAGTGCGTTGCAATTAAGATCAGGGCGAAAGGAAGTGTAGTGAAAGGACCCGGATGGTATACTCAAACGGTCAAACCGATGAGTGTGGATTGATGTACACCTTTCGTGCTCCACGGCAGCGATCTAATAGCTACGTAGCTGAAGAGGCGGAGCCAGGCTGAGCCAACGTCGGCGCATTTTCTTTAATAGGTCCATGCATTTTCCACGTATCCTGCATTAATGGAGTCATTTTGTTGTTTTAATAGCTTTATAACTACTATGTGTAAAGAGTTCACCGTTCAAAGCGAGATGTTTATTGCGGTTGCGATCGTAGTTTCCGGTTAGTGCACCAGAGCCAGGTCCCTATAGGGGTGGCACTGTAGGCTATGGCTAGACAGTCATCCATTTTTCCACTCGTGTTTTATCAAGATGTTCTAGTAGCGTAGACTATAATAAAGCCTATACTGTATGACTGCTTCAGCTCATAACTATTCAATAGGCCAAATATTAAGTTTTGCATTTGTTGTTATTGGTGTTTAACCAAATAATTTAAGCAGGCCTATAGGTTCCTATCATTTAACCCTGATCCAGTGTCATAAACCTTTCTATATCGACATGATCCAGTGGTATCATGGCATACAGGCCACCGTTTTTCCGCTGGCATGCCACTCATGTAAAATGGTATTACCAGTTTCTACTGGCACCTACCGTTTTTTCCGCTGGCATGCCACTCATGGAAAATGGTAATTACCAGTTTCTACTGGCACCTACCGTTTTTCCGCTGGCATGCCACTCATGGAAAATGGTAATTACCAGTTTCTACTGGCACCTACCGTTTTTCCGATGGCATGCCACTCATGGAAAATGGTAATTACCAGTTTCTACTGGCACCTACCGTTTTTCCGATGGCATGCCACTCATGGAAAATGGTAATTACCAGTTTCTACTGGCACCTACCGTTTTTATAAGAATGATTGTGTAGCTGTGAATCATGAGTGGTATGTGTGTATGAACGGGCAAATACCACAGGAAAGGAATATCTACTGGCAAACGGTAGGTGCCAGTAGAAACTGGTAATTACCATTTTCCATGAGTGGCATGCCATCGGAAAAACGGTAGGTGCCAGTAGAAACTGGTAATTACCATTTTCCATGAGTGGCATGCCAGCGGAAAAACGGTAGGTGCCAGTAGAAACTGGTAATTACCATTTTCCATGAGTGGCATGCCAGCGGAAAAACGGTAGGTGCCAGTAGAAACTGGTAATACCATTTTACATGAGTGGCATGCCAGCGGAAAAACGGTGGTTCCAGTAGGAAATGGAACTTCCGATTAACATAATTGGCTTGCCAGCGGAAAAACTTTTGGCCTGTATGCCATGATACCACTGGATCATGTCGATATAGAAAGGTTTATGACACTGGATCAGGGTTAAATGATAGGAACCTATAGGCCTGCTTAAATTATTTGGTTAAACACCAATAACAACAAATGCAAAACTTAATATTTGGCCTATTGAATAGTTATGAGCTGAAGCAGTCATACAGTAGGCTTTATTATAGGCTACGCTACTAGAACATCTTGATAAAACACGAGTGGAAAAATGGATGACTGTCTAGCCATAGCCTACAGTGCCACCCCTAACGGAAACTACGATCGCAACCGCAATAAACATCTCGCTTTGAACGGTGAACACTTTACACATAGTAGTTATAAAGCTATTAAAACAACAAAATGACTCCATTAATGCAGGATACGTGGAAAATGCATGGACCTATTAAAGAAAATGCGCCGACGTTGGCTCAGCCTGGCTCCGCCTCTTCAGCTACGTAGCTAAGATCGCTGCCGTGGAGCACGAAAGGTGTACAATCCACGATTCCACACTCATCGGTTTGACCGTTTTGAGTATACCATCCGGGTCCTTTCACTACACTTCCTTTCGCCCTGATCTTAATTGCAACGCACTACGTACTCAAACTATATAAAAAAGAAGTCATGCTAAAATAAAGTATAATGACTGCGGATAGTATGGATATTGGAACAAAGCAATAGACTATAGCTCTATGGCCACCTAGAAGGCTAGGCTATAACTACCGTCACCGGAGCAAGTCCGGCTGTTTTCAAAAGCATCTGTCATTAAAAAAGCAACAAACAGATCGGAAATATCCTAACAACAGCACGGACGAGAGAAACGTGTAAATCCCTTTATTTACGGCGTTATGTTGTGATATTGTGTCAATAAATACCAAATATATACCTTTACATTTATGGCAATACCTGTCTTGAAATTATACGGAGGAGTTATGCTGGTGTCACATACCATTGTTGGGAACTGCAGTTACCGTTCCACCTGAACGGCAGTTACCGTTTCAGAACGGTAGTTACCGTTCCAGAAAGGCATATGCCATGGCATTACCGTTTCAGAACGGTAGTTACTGTTTCAGAACGGCAGTTACCGTTTCAGAACGGCAGTTACCGTTCCAGAACGGCAGTTACCGTTCCAGAACGGCATATGCCATGGTATGTCAGTGGTCGCGACGGCAGTTACCGTTTCAGAACGGTAGTTACCGTTTCAGAATGGCAGTTACCGTTCCAGAACGGCATATGCCATGGTATGTCTGTGGTCGCGACGGCAGTTACCGTTTCAGAACGGCAGTTACCGTTCCAGAACGGCATATGCCATGGTATGTCAGTGGTCGCGGTGGCACATGCCACAGGCCATTAAACGATCTCGGCGTCTCTCAATTATTTTATGAGCTTTAAAAAAAAAAAAAACTTTTTTTTTTTTTTTTATGCAAACTATAATCACGTTTTGGTACAGCACCTCTTCATTCTGTACAAGGATGAGCGAATTTTCTCGTTTTTAAATGAAAACAACCTACCTATCATTCGCTGCCGCTGGAAAAAATAAAATAAAAAAATAAAATAAATTCCCTACCTACCCATGACCTCAACTGACAACCAACAGGAACCAAAATCTTTTTTTTTTTAGGCCTAACTACTGGTACTCACCTCTTCCCTTCCTAATTGGATACTTTGGATAAACCGCAGGCTAGTGAACTTTATTGTTATAATATGATTAATCAGGAGATGAATCATAGAGGATTCACAGAGAAAGATGCTAAATAGTATTTTAGGTAGCACTGCTGGCACTAGTATTATTGTCATATTATAAGTTGCTCAGCCCTAATTATTTGACTTATCATTTTCCGATAGCCGCAAAGTGCCGTTAACATAAAATGTTCTAAATAAAACTTGAGAACATTTTAATGAGGGCCTGAGGAGACCCAGATCTCCGGGATCGGAAAGCCAGCTATGATAACTTTGTTTACGTTCATAGAGCAACAACAAACAGTGCAGTGAGTGGACCCGGAGAAGTTTTTTCCACCTGACATCTTTCCGGCGTGCATGCCCCAAACGTCCACGTAGTTGGCTGCCGTGTCGACAAGATGTCATCGGCCCATGATGTTGGCTGACACAAACCCCGGGAGGTTTGTTTCAGTGCAGACTGGCAGATTTTTGACCTGATTACTGCAGGACAAACAGCCAATGAAACATGCCTCTCCACCCACTTCATTAAAATCCTGGCAGCACGCCTCCCATTCCCCTCTTCCTGAAATAATGGCAGTACTTTTGACTCAGTAGGAGCGTTTGTAGTGCTGGTGTGTAGTGCACGTGTGTAGTGCACGTGAGGCGTGCTCTAGCGTCTCTGGCCACGTTCGAAAGTGCAAATAAATCTGATGGGTTAGTACGTCTATTTAATATTCATTTGAATGATTTATTTTTTTCCTATAACGATGGAACTTATTTCATAGCAGAAACAGAATCCGTTTTGGCAGCATTATGAACTCATCAACAGAATTTCCCTCATCGGTTTCCTCTTTCTCAGGTCCTATGGAGAATTGGTTCTTAGGATTCTGCCAGAACCAGGAACTAAGGCAAGACTTATCAAGGAGCCACAGAGACACAAAGACAGACGGACGGACGGATGGATGGATGGACAGGCGGGCAGATGGGCGAACAGGCGGACGGGGAGACTGTCAGACAGAAAGACAAACAGACAGACCTATATAGATAGATAGACAGATGGATATAGACGGATAGACAGATGGACAAACGTATATATCTATATATAAATATCAATACACACAGATAGAGGGTTCCCTATCCCTTCAAACATACATACGTCTATCTGCCTCCGACCGGCCCCTCCACCACCACCACCACCACCACCACCACCACCCCGTTGGGGGCCCATTAGGGGCCCAGGACAGGCGCGGTCTGGGGGAGAACATCATTCCAAGCGGGACCCCCCCTGAGTGTAAACAGAACAAGTCTCGGAGATGGATGGTGACGGTGTTGGTAATGGTAGGCTATCTCTGTGCCTGTCTGACTTCTGTTCAAACACTTCGCTCCTCCCTGGGGCCTGCAGATAAAAACCTCATCACTGGCAGGGGTGTGACTGCTGCTGCTGCTGCTGCTGCTGCTGGTGGTGGTGGTGGTGGTGGTGGTGGTGGTGGTGGTGGTGGTGGTGGTGGTGGTGGTGGTGGTGGTGGTGGTGGTGGTGGTGGTGGTTGTGTTGGAGGCCAGGGTGGTGTTTGGTGTTTGCTTGTCTTCCACAAACTCTCGGTCTTAAACGCCTGCTCTGCTCGATGATATGGGGGGGGGGGGGGGGGGGGGGGTGCTGGTGGCGGTGGGGGGTTATCCTACGGGACGGAGTTTCATCTCAGAGTACATTACCGATACACGGCTAGTCGCCTCGCCTGTAATTCAGGCGCCCATTATGTCTAGCATGGTTCAATTGATTTTGACAATAAAGGCTTATATATCGTTCTCACTTTCATTCATTTACGGGGATAATGAATGTGTCTAATTAGGATTCCCATTACAAGACAGCAGCTGTTGGTAGCTCCGTGCTGATAATGGACTTAGATCGGACCCAGATAAATTTGCTCTGTTGATTAGATTGGTATGTGCTCAGCTGTTAAGTTTTGACTTTGTTCTTTTACCCCCCCCCCCCCCCAACATAAAGAGAGCAATGGTTCAATTCAAGTCCATCAATTCTTCTTCTATCGAAGATACGGGTCTGGCGCATTAAATTACAACATTTATTTTTTACCGTCAGCTGTCTGTTTACATAAATTGCCATAACTCGATCACCATATTGATCCGGGAATAAATTGTTAAAATTGTGCACAGTTGTTAGCCTTGCAAACGTCTCCATGAGTCATATCCGATTAATGAGCATCTGCCCAAGTATCGGTACATTTCTGAGCAGAAGATCTGGGTTTGAAATTCAATATTGCCAACCTTAATAACTGAACATCACTTTCTACAGTGTTGTATAGTGTGTAGTGATTATTGAGTCATGTGTTTATTACACAGCAGCAATTATTAAAGCCTGTTCTCGGTTCCTCAAAATGGGGACTGAATATAGCATCACTCCCAGCGAGTCATGGCATAAATGTATGCCAACTGACTTGGTTTAGCACCTTCATTCTATTGTGGAAGGTCTCACAGCAGAACTATTCAATATAAATCCCCCTGAAATACAATAAGAAAAACCTACTTGTGGTAATTTGAATTTAGTTGTCAGAGCGATTACTTATGTGACATTTCATACTTTCTTCGATTTAAAAAAAAACACGGGAAGTGAAGAGGTTGAGCTTGAATAGCAATGAGTAGTACCTGGTAGAATGTTCTGGTGACCTTTTCTAATTGAGTGGTGTGAAACTTTTAAATGAGGTCACACTTTGGTATATGAAATGGCACCTCCACACGTGGTGTTGGGTTGCGGGTTAAATGTGAATGACCTTAAATGTGGAGGAAATGGAGAGGGAGAGAGGAGAGAGAGAGAGAGAGAGAGAGAGAGAGAGAGAGAGAGAGAGAGAGAGAGAGAGAGAGAGAGAGAGAGAGAGAGAGAGAGTGGGTGGGTGTTGATCAGGGAAAGAAAACCACTTATCAAATGGATTAAGCAGCACAGGAAACCTTAAGAATCTATTTAGTGTTTTTAAGTCCAATATTAGCCACACAAAGAAACCTGCATCCCTAAAAGAACAGCTTTATGCTCATAAAGGCTCCATTCAAAGAATTCTATTGAAGATTTATTGCATCTTAAGTCTTGAAGCCTTTTTGAAGCCTTTTCTTTGGAGATTATCAGGGGCAAAGAGTACTTGCTTGAGCTGCTAAAGTAGGTTGGCATCTTTGTGAACAGGTAACCAAATTGTATACCATACATACATGAATTTGTATATATGATATTGCACTGTAATCTATATCTAAACCTTAAACAATGAAGAACATGGACCAACAATTTATATAAATCGATGTCTATACGACAGTTTGCCCAAGTACTGGTCTGTGAAAGATATACTGTGCCCTAGTTTCGTATTATTGATATGAGTACTATGAATACTGTAGCTGCCATTAGTGGACAGTTTGGTTATCAATGACATGTTTGGTGGGCAGACATTGTACATTAATTGCATCTAACGTTCAACAAACTTACCAGTTATGTGAAGATGCTTTGTTGGTAACTTCCTGCCTACATGCTCTGGCAAATACATATTTCTTGTTTGATTAACGCCTCTGTTTTTTTTCAATTAAATTCAACATTTAACCTGGGTGTATTCAGAGCAGCCAATTGTGTCACTACAAGCCAATCCGACTTCTAGCAAGATGCTATGCTGAGCACATTTCGAAATACATTAGGGTACTTCAGGGTATTGTCTGCAGCTCTCAGGCAGGGTAACACATTAAAACATAAGGGAGAAACAGATGAAGTTGAATCAACACCTCTTCAACAGAACATGAGTGAATGCAGAGTGGGTTTTATGTTTTCTCCCTCCTGCACAGGATGTGTCAAACATAGTGTTACTCTCAGTATCGTTTGTGATTTGAACACACCCAGTGGCATATCTGTTGCCCTGGTGACAGCTACCAGGACTCCATATTTGGAATGAGCAATGACTTTATTGGGAGAAGGTGGGAGGGGATGGCAAGATTTAACAGAGATATTGAGACGGTGACAGATCTGAATTCATTTATTTAGGTAAGTATGAATAGTGTTGGCTTAACGCTGATGTATCCATGTTCCTTGGCCAGTGTAAATACTCCATAACGGTAGCTAATGAGGGCTGATGAAGTGTGTCTGCACCGCTGACCTCTGAGGATGCTAAACTTGCGCCAGTCCGTTTCGCACATTCAACCGATTAAAAATAGGCACCAAGCATTATTGCCCCACGTTTGACTAATTATTTAGCGAGAAAGCTTTGAATGTGAAATATTTTACAGATTTTTTAACAGTTTCGATATTGTAAAAAAATAAATAATACAGGATTATAACAGCGTTGAATCAAAGAAAACTTCACAAATATCTTCCTTTCCTCCCCAGTTAACTTCCGCCAGACCCAAGTACGAAAAAAATTACAAACATATCCCACATTTCTTTCTTCTACAGGTTTTATCCCCCGGAGCCAAAATTACGGGCAGCAGTGGGCGCGGCTCTTGTGCAGCGACGCAGTAGGGGTGGCCGTGGGTTTGTCGCTGGAGGCAAGAGGTTTCCACGGACGCCCGGGGTTGGTCGGCGGTACGAATCGCTGACACCGGGGCGGCGTATTATTAGCCACCCACTGATCTCATTTACAAAGCGATTGGTTTTGTGCGATGTGCGTGTGTAGCACAGCAATATACAGGCAGTGGCAGGGCACCCTATGGTGATCACCAACACGCACGCACACGCACACAAGCAGACACACACACACACACACACACACACACACACACACACACACACACACACACACACACACACACACACACACACACACACACACACACACACACACACACACACACACACACCACCATCCCCACCTACGCAGTGCTATCGTCACTAAAGCTCGGTTTGTAGGGGATTCCACCGTCAAAGGTTGTCAAAGAGACGGAGAACACAGAGAAAAGAATAGAGGAAGATAGCAGCCAGGAAATACCAGGGATCTAGCAAACCGGCTGCTTGGGAAACGCAAATACTTAAGACTCTGAGGAACACGCGAGGATGAGGCCAACAAAAGGAACTAAAGACGAATATTATAATAAGAAATAAATAATCAAATGATTGTATTCATTTTGTTATGTGTGCTTTCAATAATGTGTACACTTAAGTGAGTCAATAGTTGAAATGATTTCAAAATGAAATGGCCTTCATTTTAATTAAATCCTGATTTAATTACGGTTCAATGCTCTCCATGATGACCATGTACTGTTTATCGTTGAAGCAATGCCAGTGCTTCACGCTACCTATGGCTGTTTCATTCAGCCATAGATGGCTGCTCCCCCAGACCAAGGCCGCAGGGTGGTGGTGTTGAAACCGCTTTATTGCAGAGGATGTGTATAGTGATACGGAGCAGGAGATGGAACATGATGCTACCGTGCCGGAAATCCGTCCTTGAGTGTGTGGGGTGGCTTAACCTGTGCACATTGATTTCTCAATGCACAACAGATGTGCTGCCTCTCCCATGCCCCAGAGTCAAATCAGTCGGACTCGGCCAGGTGAGGCTGCTTAAACCAGCCATCATCCACTCGGAGCACCACAATCATGTTGGTTCTCAATAGATTACTTATTTCCGTTTCATTGCATTCTGATTAAATATATTCTAAATATAAACAAAATATCTGAAACAAATACTCTCCCGCCCTCACACACACACAAACACATTCTCAAGGATTTTCAAAATCAGTGCAGTTTAATAATTGAAACTGTCAACCGTCGCTTCCCCTCTGAAATCATAATCTAATTTATTATTATGTGCTTGTTGTTTATTATTCATTTGTAGATTTATTTCGGCACTATGGCTCAGTGAAATCAGGGTAGCAGAGGAGAAACGCAGAGAGCAGAAGAAACCTCCTCCGCCTCATCCCTCCCCTCCCTCCCTCTTCTCTCCCTAACTCCATCTCCCCCCTCTCAGCATCCCCCTCCTTCTCTCCCCTCCGTCTGTCCATCCTCCTCCCCTTCCTCCTTCTACTCCTTCTCCTGCTTCACCCCCATCTTCCTCCTCCCCTTCCTCCTTCTACTCCTTCTCCTCCCCCATCTTCCTCCTCCCCCTCTCCCTCCTCCTTCTCTCCCCAACTCCATCAACCCCCTCTCCTCCTCCCCCTCCTTCTCTCCCCTCCATCTCTTCCTCCTCCTCCCCATCCTCTCTTCTTCTCCTCCACCTCCTCCTTCTCCCCCATCCTCCTCCTTCTCCCCATCCTCCTCCTTCTCCCCATCCTCCTCCTCCACCCCCATCCTCCTCCTCCTCCTCCTCCTCCTCCTCTCCTCCCCCCTCCTCCTGCGACGGGTCTCATCAGTGACCTCTCCTAGAGGTCTGTTGTTGAGATGCTATCTGTTCACATGTGGCGCACCAGGGGGCCTGTTTAATGCTGCGCTGGGATTGCCTTGATATTGTCTTAGGCTCAGCAAGGATGACGCAGCGCACCGCAGGAACTATTTTCTCCCGGGGCATTATTCTATCACAACCAATTTTTCATTTTCCTATCGCCCCCCGTTGCGGTAACTTTCCCCCCGCTCTGCCCTTGAAATTCCTTTTGTTTTTAATTGACTGCATGTTTTTTTTTTCATCCGTTGGTCCTCCGTTATCACGCGAGAGGACTTTTCTCCCGGTCCGAGTCCATCCGTTCTCCTTCGGCAGTACGAGGCAGTATATCTGTGCTCGGAATGCGTCAACAATAATAAAAGAGTAATGGGCCATTAGTGGCGCACTTCGACCGGATGACTGCTACTCCCTCTTCACTGGACCGGGAGGCGAGAGCGGGAGCGTTTGCTGTGCTCCTCACAGCGAACCAATTCATTCTGACACATTTTCCTCCACTGTGGTGCATTGTTGTTGTTGTTGTTGTTGATGTGTTTTGTTTTTGCTGTTGTTTTTGCAGAAAGCTACCGGCTACGCTTCCATTTGTAGTCTCTTTCGGAGAGGAGGAGAGTGACTATGACTATGAAAAATGTTTTTGTGAGGTCGAGATAAGAAAGAGGGAAGGGTGCAGAGCGATAGCGATGGAGAGAGCGTATAAAATAGAGAGAGAGTAGGAGGGAGGGGGGGGGGGGGGGGAGGAGAGGGATATTTCTGGAGGCGAATGCTGATTGGCTGTCCGGGGTCTCGGCTTGTATACCCCGTGCTTTGACTCTCTATTATCCCCTATCTTTCGTTTAGGAGTGAAAAACATATCATGTGGTGCCAACAGAAGCCATGCATTAATACATATTGTGTTCTACACTATATGACCAATCATTGTGCTAAGGTCTGTACAACAAATAAATAACATGACCTCTAAGCTTTTCCACTCTACCAGAGTAAGGTGGCAATCATACCGGCTCTGAAACCCAAGCCCTAGGAAATAGCCAGGCCGTGTGCTGCAAATCTTTACTGTTGCAAAGCAACCATGGAACTTTGATATCTAAATACACAAGGAGTCTATTATCTTAAGTTTAACATTTGGCACACCACCAAAAAATATAGGCGCTTATGAGGCGAAGCAAAAACCTTGAGGCATCAAGCCGCGCAAAATGATTGTTCCCAATGAGAACAATGACTAACTAGAAAATGCATTTCCTGCAGAAAATGCGGTGAGTGCTGTAGTACAAAGTGAGGTTGAAAATATTTTTTAATAAAGCCACATGGATTAAGACATAAAGAAACGTTAAATGGCTTAAATCAAGTGAAGGGATTTGAACAAAAGTTCAAAAGTCTAAATGGAGTAAACAATGTAAACATGCACACCATTTCAGAAAAAGTAAATGATTGGAAACAAATAAAGTGGCAGCTGAATGAAAAGCGCAAAGGATTGCTAAAAATGCAGAAACGTAAAAGGTCAAATGTATTGCCCTGCACACTGCTGGTGTGTGTGTGTGTGTGTGTGTGTGTGTGTGTGTGTGTGTGTGTGTGTGTGTGTGTGTGTGTGTGTGTGTGTGTGTGTGTGTGTGTGTGTGTGTGTGTGTGTCTTTAAGAGAATAGCGAGCAAGTGTGTGATTAAAAGTAGCCCAATAGAGCGGGAAAAACAGCCCAATCTGGCAACACTGCCTGAAAGTCCTCCAAAAGCCCAATCCAGCGGGAAAAAACGCCCAATCTGGCAACACTGCTGAACATCCTCACGCTCTAGAGTCAATGTAAATCAATGAGACCAACTGAAAACGAAGCCGGTATGAAACTAAAACTGATAATCTGAATAAAGTTTAAATGATATTTAAATTCTGTTAGAATATTATTGAAGTGTGTAGATTTGTTTAATGGTTTGAACGATGGTAAACGGTTGAAATTTGACCGAGTTACAACGTCTTAAGTAATTTATGTGTCAGAATGGGCAGACGCCTTCAATGGGACCAACTGTAGAATATGACGGTTTGAAACAAAAACTGTGATTCTGAAGAAAGTTTAAATGATATTGAAATTCCCTAGATATTATTGAAGATACAAGTGTGTCGATTTTTTAAATGGTTTGAACGAAGGTAAACGGTTGAAAATTTTGTTTAATGACTTAGTTATGTCTTAAACAGTTGAAGTAGGCCTACCAGACCGTCCTCCCATTGACTCCAATGTTAAAAAAAAAGATAATATTTTAAAAGTAGAATATCTTAAAAAGTATAAAATATTTAGAAAATATGAAAAGTATCACGCGATTCCAAGCTATTCTGAATATTTCTCTAGGTGAAAAACTGAGGAAGGAGATAGGTCCCAAAGATTGTAGAGAATAAGAAAGAAAGAAAGAAAGAAAGAAAGAAAGAAAGAAAGAAAGAAAGAAAGAAAGAAAGAAAGAAAGAAAGAAAGAAAGAAAGAAAGAAAGAAAGAAAGAAAGAAAGAAAGAAAGAAAGAAAGAAAGAAAGAAAGAAAGAAAGAAAGAAAGAAAGAAAGAAAGAAAATAAAGAATACAACTTATGAAAGAACAATAGTTGAGCGCTGCATGCAGCACTCACCTAAATGACCCTCACACTTAAAGCTGTTAAAATAGCGATGTGGTGTTGTCTGTGCTTTTGTGGAGGTCAGAGAAGGTCAGTATCAGGGTAACAGGACCTTGCTAAGGAGAAGGTTGGAGGAGTTAAGAAGGTGAGACAGGCTTGGATTATCAACATTAAACCCTGCTTGTCTATTCCCTCGTGTTTCTGATTCTAGTTGCGGATGAAACTTCTGCGGTGGAATTCAGTGATGATGTACAACACACCAGACTCACCGCCTTTTTAAACGAGCAACTCTCTGTTAGAAACTCGATTCTTATTTTGTATGTGTGTCGAGTGTTCCCCTAGGAAATTCTGTTACATGTTTTGTCTTTCTATTTTGAATGGGAATTATTCAGGGTCAGGAATGGATGAGGAGTTTATTTGAGGAGCTACGAGTTCTCTGGAAGAAGCATTTTAAATAGCTGCTTTGGCTTCTGCAACTCATTGCCATTTTCAGGCGTACAGTCTTTTTTTTCCCATCAAACCGTCCAGCCATCCACCCACTAACTAACCCTCCACGCATTATCTAATCATCCATTTATTATTCGAATCGACCATCCTCCTATTATCCCTCTACCCTCCATCTAACCAGCCGTCCATCCTCCTATTCAGTCATATATATTCTATTGATCCTTCAGTCCATCCATGAATCTCCTATCATAATTCATCAGTCCACTCATCTTCCTTTTACCTTGTATCTATCCATCCGTCCATCTTTCTATTCATTTTCTCTCTCCAGCAACTCTGATCCGAGGCTGTAAGCTGAGCACACGCGTGCACTCTGACTCCAACTCACTAACTCACACATGCACTCCCCCCCCCCCCCCCCCCCCCCCCTTGCAACTCAGGTACTCAACCCAACCTGACCTCACCTGCCTAAAGCCAGCATCTCCTTGGCTTGCATACTTTCGAAACCGTCTGTGTTTAATTGCATACATATAAGAATAAACTAATATTAGTGGGGGGGTTGGTATAATGGCGAGAACACATTGACACCCGAGAGAAGTGAACCAGCCCGGCCTCCTTTGAAAGACTTGTGACGTTTTTTATCTCTATGAACGGTCCCTTAGTGACCTTCCCTTCGGCGGATAGCTCGAGCAGCAGCATTGGCAGCCTTCTGAGGACGAGGAGAAGGCGGTGTTATTCGGAGGATTGGGGGCCGAGAGAGACAAGGCTGCTTAGTGGGCTTTTATTTCCTCATTCTGTCTTAGTTCTCGGGCCGGCGTTCCTTATGCTGCGTTCTCAGATTTAAATCCAAATTACTTTTTCCCCCCCGAGCTTGCTTTTGTCAGTTTTATGATCTGCATGCATTTCTTTTTTCGTTTGCAATGCCTTTACAGTTTCCAGGAGATCTACTATACTACCGACGGGCCATCCTGCTGCACGTGTTCCCATTCCGTTTACCTCTGGTCTGTTTATGTGGCGACATTCAGCAGTCGTTTTATGCAAAGATACTGAATGTGAGATTCCTTCATAGGACATACTTCGTTAACAGGGTAGCAGGGTTTCATGACACACGCTTTCACCTTCAGCTTCACGCTCTCATGCTACCCAAACAATTCTCCCGACAAAACACTACGACAGCAACAGAGATGAACAGGCTAACGTATTATGGTCAAATTAGTGGTTAAAACAAGCAAGCTACCTTGACCCTAGAAGTTAGTTAGTTTGAGTATTGGAATAAAAGATGTTCCTTATGGTTTTTCTACATAGCTGCCTCTAAAATGACTCCCTGATTAGTACGCAATGCTTATCTCCGTGGACAGCTGATCAGGATCCCAGCCGGGAGCCAAGAAGGACTCCAAGCAAGATTTAGATACGGGAAGCAAATGTCTTTGACTTCCACGAGTGAATGAACCTGTGTGCCATTTATTGGGTTAGTGTATGTCTAATATCGTGAAATTGTGAGTATTTCTCTGGGTGAAGGTTGTCAGGGCGTGGGCGTAGTCAAGAGATATACTTAACTCTTAGACCTAACCTCCCACTCTGGCCACATGTTTAAGCTGCAGACTTTTTTAAACCCTGATGGTAAATTTTGTCCAAATATGTGTACACGATCAAGTGCGCTTATGCGTGATATCAAGCCCACGGCATGAAACTCTCACTACAGCCAGACAGCCAAAGTCGGCAATCCTGCTTTAAGGAGCAGGTAGGGCATCTTGCTGAAGGATAAACTACAGGTAGACTGAGAAAATTGGGGTTCGAACCCAGAACCTTACAGTGGGAAGTAAAATAACCTACCTGACCAATCCTTACATTTTTGTTTATGCCTATTCTGATGAACTAGCATGCTGATGCTGGGCATCATAAATTCACTTCTCTATTATTTGTATATTTAATTTGTATATCTTTTATGATGTAGAGCATGTGCCAGTTTAGCAGCTTTCCTAGGTGAATACTGTTCTACTGTGTTTTTAGACATATGTGACTGAATCACATTGCCATTCAATCGCTCTCAATGGCTTAATCAGCAGCACGCCGGAGGTGCCTTTATGCACTTTTTTAAAAGAATACTGAGTCATTTTGGTTTTGTACGTTGTTGTTTTTTGTTAATTGTGTGTTATTCTATTAGTGTGGCGCTTGCATTGGTCATTTGTTAAGTGGAGCCATTCAGGTAACACTGACGCTAGGCCACGGAAATTAATTAGGTGTATATGTCAGGTGGCAATCTAAGGTTTGAATGTTAGTAGATGCTATGTCAAGTGGGGCCATTTCAATAAACATAAACACATATTATAGTATTTGTAGGTGTACAATTTGAATAATATGTGCATTGACAGTTCAACTGTTGAGGACATGTTGAGTGATGGTGTTTGAGTAAATAGTGTTAGCGATTCCCTTTTTAAACATTGTGTTTGACGAGTGACATTGAAACCATTAGCATGGCTTAGGGGGTGTTGGTTGATTTGCGCTGATTAGCATGCTAGAGGGTTTGTTGGAGTGGGTTTTGCACTGTGTTGGTGTCTTCGGTTACCTGTTTTCTTGGTGCCGTCTGTCTGAGGGGTTCCTGCTCTCCTCTGATGCCTCTGCAAATTGTTTCTGTCAGCCTAGATAAACGTACCCCTGGGTTTGCCCATCTCGCTCAGAACACATACAGCGCACACATCCCCACGAGTGCAGGTCTGTGCACACACAGACTACTACACTTCTTTGGCACACATGCCCATACACAGCGCACACTCACAGAGACACACATACAGACAAGTGCACACACAACTTAGAGTGCACGTCTTCTCATGCACATGCACGGTACCCACATTCACATTCTCACACATTGCTCACTCACAAAACAGGACACACACCTAAGCACGCTCTGGGGATTCGTGACCATCCCTGAACAATGAAGTAAAAGCAACCATTTTAAATTCTTCTTATTTGTCGGTTAATATTAATAAACTCACATTTCTTTAGGTGATTTTTTTTTATTGGATTGCCTTGGTTAAAATGATTGACCATAATACATGTTATTTTAAATACAATTATGGTTGTATCTTATTGAAGTCGCAATGTGTTCGATTGAACTCCTACAAGGTATGAGAATTAAAACAGAATTAAAGCAGTTTTTCTAAATTAATTATTAACTCTAGCTTTGCAACTGTGTGGCACAAACTGACTAACACGCCTTGTTGACAAAGAGAGAGGTACATGCTGGCCAGTACTTTTAATTTGTAGAATATATCACTTATAGCACATGATTTTATTGATAAAACTATTTAAATAACTATTGTTCAACATTCACTACAGATATGTCATGGTCATTTTAAGCTAGGAGTAGGTTTAATTATTTATTAGAACTTAAAAATAAATGTATAGAATTTGATTAGTTGTTCTGAGTTAGGTAAATACCATTTCACAGTTGTTTTATGAATTAGGTTATCTATTTCCGATTCCATTCTCCCTCAATAATCATATTATATTCTCAAGGTGACTACCGTTTGTTTGGGTGCTCCCGCTCCACAAATGCCTGAAACCAAAAGCATAGAGAATGTAATAATACTGTTTTAACAGAGAAGAAGCACATGGAGTGCAGATGTAGCGTGTCTGTATTATTATGCTTTCTCCAATAAGAAACAGGTCGAAAACATTAGTTAGAGTCTGCCCCAACATGACAATCAAAAGAGTCCTAATTTGAACAGTCAGCTGCAATTCCATGAAACTGTCAATCAGGCTCATTTGAGACTAAGGTTACATAGAGACACTTAGACATCTTAAGGGTGACACTGATGAGCCATCAAATGCCAATTAAAAAATATACCTTTATATTGAGGTCAAAGGGTCAATGACCAGCCAGGGGTCTGAAGATACAATCGTTTTTAATGGCTAATAAACCCCACACCTAATGGGGGAAATAGGAACCCCTTAACATTAGAGAAAGAGAGAATGGCGAAAAAGGAAGAGAGAGAGAGAGAAGATTAAGACCCATTAATTTCACACACGATACAACATAATATCCTCTGTTTCCATCAAGTTGAACTGCGATTGATTTCCCGGGAACCAGGAAATCATCTAGCTTGCCTCTGGAATTGTTGGCTTTCAACTGCCGTGTGCACACAGATTTAGGCCTGCTCTCAAACAATGTGATGGTAATGATAATTCATTTGTTGCATTTGTTCGCAGACTTTCTGGTGTCATTTGGGCTAGGGAGTAATTTAGTCGGACTGTTTTGTTCCCGTGTTGATTTGACATAATGAAAGCAGGCAGAGCTGTTTCTGTTTGGTGGAGCGTCTCGCTCTCGTCCCGAATGGCTCGAGAAAAATAGAGTCACTGAGGCAGGTTTTTGATTAGATCTGACATAGAGTAAGCAAAACATAGTATACGCCAGACAGCAATAATAACCATATTTTAAAATGTATTTTCTATTCCACGTGGTAATCATTGCTCTATCAATCATCTTTTCACACCTGAGCCCGGGACATTTAAAACCAACGCTATCCAGGGAGCACAAAGAAAAAAGGGTGGACGGACTGACGGATAAATGGATGGATGGCCAGACAGGACTTGAATAGAAGGATGGATGGACGGAAAGAAGATGAAAAGATGAACAGATTGATAATGGATGGACGGACAGAAGACGAATAGATGGATGGATGGACGGACAGAAGACGATTAGATGGATGGATGGATGGATGGAGGGATGGACAGACAGAAGATGAATAGATGGATGGATGGACGTACAGAAGACAAATCGATGGATGGATGGATAGAATGATGGATGGATAGACGGACAGATGATGAGTAGACTGATCCGTGGATTGAAGGACGGACAGACAGAAGATGGATAGATGGTTGGACGGATGGGTTATTTGATTTGAAGTATGTGAGGAGAGATAGATGGATGTATGGATGGCTGAATGGCTGGACAATGAATATTTGGATGAATTGATGAAGGAATGATGGAGGAATAAGATGGACGGATGGTGTCTGAGTTGGAGGAGAGCTGGATAGATTGGTGTCTGGATTGTAGTTTGAATGGACAGTGAAGGAATGTAACTATATTTACACAGAGGGATGGAGGGATGCAACAAAAGTGTTTTTTCAACTCAAAGAAACAAGCTACTAATTATTTTCTCTAATGCCCCAATCGCCTGGAAGCGAAATCCGGCCATTAGCTTAAACTGGGGCGACAATTATTTCAATCAATTTGAGGATGAAACAACAATTTCTTCAGACCTAATCATCTTCTCTGTAGTCTTTTGTCTGTTGCATATTACCTTATTCGCAATATTGCCATATTGCTTACTCCCCAGTGTGTGCAAATACAACGCAGGCTGTGAGTTAATTACTGCTGTGAACCTTCCCCGTCTCAGATCCCATGTCCTTGAACCACAGTGTTTCAGCGTTCACAGCAGACAGGCCGCGGTTCCCTTTCACACACTTTGACCTAACCACAACACTAACCCCCGCCATCACAACCTCCTCCCCTCAGGACGCAGATGGCTCACTCCCACTCATCATGCGCCTTGTTTTTTAACCCTTCAGTGAACCCTTGTACTGGACACGCTTGTCATGTCACAATTATGTCTGTTCATAATGGCACCCATCGCACTCCAAAACCATCCCTTAAAGGAGGGATCCCTCTCTCTGTGTTCCTGCCAAATGTCTCTTCCTTGATAATTGAGGGAGTTTTTCCCTCGCTCTTTGGAGCGGGCGAGGGTTTGGGAGGTGTTATACACTGTGGCCTCTGAAGCCCTTTGAGAATGAAACTGTGACCGAGGGCTATTTAAAAAATACAATTGACTCGACTGGACAATTTAGACTGCTTTTAACAGGGCCTTGTTTGTTCTGTATGTCATGTCTTGTCTTAATGCACTGTAACCTTGGATGAAGTTCTTGGAAGGAAAAATAATAAAACTTGTTCAAATATAAATTACGTATTGGTTTTGTGGCTGCGGACAGCTCATCAACTCTGGCCAGCGATGAGCGACAGTTCTGATGGTGGTGGCGGTCCCCCCAACGTCACAACATAGTGCTTCTGGAATTGGTTCCATTATGGTAGCATGGCGAGGAGATGCAGGTTCAAATGGAGGCTTTAAGGCTGCAATGGAGGTGCGCAAAGTCCAGTGTGTATCACTCACATCACACATGTAACTGTGATAGGTTATATGATCTCTGTATTCTTCATCCCCGTCTCCCTCTCTCTCTCTCTTTCTCTCTGATGTCAATTTTCAATTCGATTCAATTGCTGCATTGGCATGAAAGAAAAGAAAATGTCATATTGCACACGCAAAACAAATAACAGATAGGTATGCCATCCTCAATCTCTCTCTCTGTATCTCTCTCTCACACTCGCTCTTCTACCTAAGAACTCTTCTACCCTCCATTTCCAAATGCACATTTTAGGCACTACACAGACACAGACACACACACACACACACACACAAACACACAATACTGCAGTACTTTCTCTCTTTGTTCCATGAACTGCATAACCTGCAGACATGCTCACACAAAACGTGTTCTGTCTCTCACACACGCACACCCAGGCATCCACCTGTGAACACACACACAGACCAATAGGCATCCACCTGTGAGAACAAACAGACACACACACACACACACACACATACAAACAAAGGCATCCATCAGTGAGCACACACACACACACACACACACACACACACACACACACACACACACACACACACACACACACACACACACACACACACACACACACACACACACACACACACACACACACACACACACACACACACACACACACGCACGCTTGAGATGCTGGAGCACGTGCAGTGTTCCCCGGGTGCAGAGCAGGGTACAGGCTAATTGCCAGGCGGAGATGAGTCTAATAATGGCCTGATCCACTCACATGATGACTGCGTTCTGCCTGCCGAGAGCCTCCACACCCAGTGGTGTGGAGGCTATGAAGTCTCCCTCCGTCTCTCTTTCACTCCCGCCTCCCTGCGTTTGCCTCCATCGCTCACCTAGTTTATCAGTCTCTTTTTTTTTCTCGTTCTCTCCATCCATTCCGCTGCTTCCTCCCACTCCTCCCCTCCCTGTTTCCCTCTTCCACCCCTCCCTCTCTCTTTCCCTCCTCTCCTTGTGCTTCCCTCCATCTTCCTTCTGTCCCTTCCTCTCTCCCCTGTTTTTCTGTCTGACCCTCCCTATATCCCCTCCCTTTACCCATCTGCCTCCCTCTCTCCCTATCTCTCTCCATCTCTCTCTCCCTTTCTATCTCTCCCTCTCTCTCTTTCACTATCTCCCCAACCATGCGTTTCCCTGCCCCTCTTTAATTGTTATCGGTCCCCCCACCCTCTCTCTTTCCCTCTCTTTTGCTCTCCTTCATCTTTGCCTTTTCCTCCTCACCCCTCCCTCTGTTTCTGTCTCTCTCCCTCCCTCCCTTCCTCCCTTCCTCCATCCTCCCTCCTTCCATCAGTTGGTCCCTCTCCCTCATGACCTCAAACAGATCAGTTAGACATCACACAGAACACGACAGAGAGAAATCTGCAGCGCTGCACAGAAATACATCTAAGTAGTTGTAGTCTCGCACTGGGATTTGAAACAAGCCTTGTACCAGCAAGGCAAGTAACATTGGTAATTCTGCAAGCGGGAAGGGATTATTTAAACAAGTCACAAAAACTGCCACTTTTTGGTGATTTCTGTATATTCAAGTACATTCTCTATAGCGAATACGAATCGTTTTTAAGAAGGCTGCTGTTCCTAGCCCTGTTGTTCATCGTTCCTGTGCGAGGTCTTGCGGTAGGACAGTGTTCGGTCACTATAATTTCAAACGTAGCCCAGTTAAGACCTTTAAGTCTGTAATGGCGATAGGAGCATTTGGAAATATATTTGGCTTGATTCAAGACAATCGATGAAATTGCATATTTTTAGTCTTGAGCGAAACAGCCTTACGTCAAAGATCTGTTGATCTACATTTTAACGAGAAAAACAACCAACAGTGAAATGTGACTTGCAAAATAATTGAATAGTGAAAATAAACAACGTTAAAATAGTGAAATGAGAACTATTTTAATAGGGAAATGAAAACTATTATAATAGTGAAATGAAACGATTATAATAGTGAAATGGATACCATTATAATGATGAAATGTAAACCATTTGAAATGCAAAATGAAGACCATTATAATACAGAAATTCAGGGCATTATAATAGAGACGTGAAAACCATTTTAAAAGTCAAATGAAGACCATTTTAATGATGAAATGTAAACCATTCGAAAAGTGAAATGAACCATTATAAACAACTATAGTGACATGAAAACTGTTATAAAAGTCAACGGAAGACCTTTAATAGCGCAATTAAAGCTATTGTAGTGAAACGAAAACCATTATGAAAGTGAAATGAAAACCATGATTCTATCTAAATAGAATAAATAAGCTGTTTAACTGAACATGTTGTAGGAATGTGATGGCCGTGTAAATCTTGATCATTGTGGCCTTGGGATGTACTTTTGATCCTTCTCCGTCCACACCAGGATCATCCTTCCTGTCTGTTAATCTTTTCTTAGAGCATATTTGTTTCTTACGAAATAAAATAATCACTGCTCGGCTTAAATGCTGTGTCTTATGAAGCCCCTCTCACGAGCCCCCGGGATGATTCTGTTGTGTACTATGCAGCGTGCACAACAGAATAATTGACATTTTAATATTTTAATTTCCTCTCTCTGTTTTTGTTCAATTAAAGGTCAGTTTGCGGCTGAATCAGACAGACAGAGGTAGTTCTGTCCGCTAAAAGGACTGAACCGCAGGGTTAAATGAAAAGAATCGCGCCATGAAACCTTTAACCCTTTTTGCACATAAGAAGTGTGTGTGCCTGTGTGGTCATGCAAGCTTGCGTGTGTGTGTGTGTTCTTGCATACTTCTCAAACCGGTGTGTGTGTGTGTGTGTGTGTGTGTGTGTGTGTGTGTGTGTGTGTGTGTGTGTGTGTGTGTGTGTGTGTGTGTGTGTGGCACCCTTGAAAGAACGACTCCGTCTTCTTTAGTTTGGCAACTTTATTCTCCCTGGACTGCATATCTTTTAAAGGTTTTCACCAAGCCGCACTCTAACTACGTCCACAACAAACGCGTTATGCGTGCAATTTTGCATAGAGAACCATTGGTTTAGGCGCATAGATGCATTACACAAGCTAAAGCAGCGCATTAGTGTGCTCGTCCTATCCTGTACGACACCACGTTGTCGTACAGGGATAGAAACAAGCGCAGCGATGGCGGTGACCTCAGCCATGTTTGTCGAGCAAAAAAAAAAGGTGCGTTACGCGCGTAAGCCTACTTTTTTTTTTTCCCCCATAGACATACATAGAACACATGTCTCGTCCGCACTGGCGGCCATCTTGCCACAGTCAGCTGCTCACCCATAACATTGTGTTGGTAGTGGTACATGTACTTAACCATAACCATGTAACAACCATTACTTGCTCAATTTTCAACAGATTTTCAAACGGTTTAGTTTGTTGTAAACGTCAGAGATGACACTGCATAGGCTACTTATGAATAATTATGTTAGGTTCTAAAAAAATGGAATAGTGTTCTAAAATACAGCAGAATCTGCATATATATCTGGTACAAGATTATAACCACGTTAATAACGTTTGTATGAAACCAAACCGTTAAGATTTCAGCGAGATAAGAATATAAGCATTTGTGCAGATCACTGACTTACCACATATTCCACCAGAAAGCTTGCCTGTGGTAAGATGGCCACCTGTGATGACGTTCTAGACGCCGCTGTAAGACATCTAGTGTTCTGTGTTTTTTTTCCCCCGTATTCCTGATGACGTTCCGGGTCATAAGTCTACTTCCGGGTCATAAGTCTATAAACAAGTTATACCATTTGTATATGTTATATTTCTACATTTCAACATTCATCATTGCCCGTGTCTCTGCCATCTAAATATAGATACTGCCCACAGTTTCTTCACATCTGGTTAATCTTGCTAAATTTTTCACCGGGGTTGCTGGTTTGTCAGAATTTCCTTCAGGTCATGATGAATAGACGTGTTGTGGTTTCATATTTAGATTTCTTTCATTCTGTTGATTTTGTTGATTAAGAGTAAATAAATTAGGCTATCCTCACACTGATAAATTATATTTTAATTCCAGTAGGATCACAGGATAAGTGCCAGATCCGTACTTCCTAATGTCTCCAAGTGTACATATTTTCTCATCTTTACAGAGATGGGGCTGTTTCCCCTAGCTGCCATCCTGGTTTCACCTTGGTTCTAAACGCTTGCTGGGTGGTGGGAACTGAATGCAGAATATATGGAACCAATATGGCAAAGCGGTGAATAATTTTTATAATCAATGACATCTTTAAAGGATTTGGCTGGTCTGTCAAAACCTGAGGTTAATTGTTGAAATTATCCATGTCCGGATGTAGATCAGCCATGATTTCGCCCCCTCTCGCAGTGTAAGAGCACTCGGAAATTGGGCAGTTGGCAAGAAATTCACATCCATTTTATTCCAAATTAGCGTTTAGCATCTCCCATAGCTGTAGCTTTGTTTTGGCCAACACAAGTCAGCGCATGCAATCTGGCTTGGTAGTTTTCTTCCAACGGTGCCCACAAACGAACAACAATCCACACATTTATATTCTGTGATGAGATGGATTGAGTTTGGGGGGGAAAAATGTGAAATTAATGTTGACAGTCTCATTCTACTTACATTCTTACGACCGGTAACCAAGCTCTTCATTCAGATTCAGGAGTGAATTCTTAGGCTACATTCCAATCTGTTAAAAAAACTCTCCCTCCTACACTTACCCTCGCAACTTATGGAAATGTTCTGCACTCAGAATAAGAATTATCACACTGCCTTAAACGCAGCCACTATCTTTGCTCTGAATACTGTGTGGCCTCAGTCTCTTAGTCTGTCCCTAAGTATCTCTAAGTCACGCAACTGCATGCGCACTAGCAATTTTGTTTGTTTATGGGCACTATTGGAGAAAGCAACCTAGCCAGGGCAGTTCTTATTCGCTTACTTGCGTTAGACAAAACAAAGATACAGCTATTGGAGCTGCTAAACACTCATTTGGAATATAATGGATTTCAATTGATGGCCAAATGCGGAATATGCGCTTACACTGCGAGAGTGGAGAGTTGAACAACAATCATGGTTGATTTACATCTCTGCATACAATGTCAACAATTAACCTGGGGTCAAAGCCAAATCCTTTAAAGGTGCAGTGTTTAGGATTCAGTGGCCTCTAGGGGTGAGGCTGCAGAATGCAACAAACAGAATTATATTCATTATTATTATTTCGTTTCTAAACCGTAGGTCACAAATTACAATTAAAATAGCGATAATGATAATTATTATTAACAGTAATTAAAACATAGCCGTAAAAATGATATCCCAATGCCGCCAGACCCGTTCACGCTAGATACCCCTAAATTCTTCACACCGCACCTTTGAGTAATTTTCATTTTTCACACACACACACACACACACACACACACACACACACACACACACACACACACACACACACACACACACACACACACACACACACACACACACACACACACACACACACACACACACACACACACACAAAAAGACAGTCTGATAAAGAGGGACTTTTTTCCCCCTTTTTGGAAATCTAAAAAGATTCAATATAGTGTATTGAATCAACATTTAATCATTTATGGCTTCATCTCCACATTTATGACGCTTAAAGCGCCTCACAAGTGAGGGAATCAAAGCAAACAATTGAAATAGGAGTCGTCCAAAGTTCAACTGCTGTGCTACCTAGTTTGAAGAAAAAACACTCACATTTTTCGAATCATAATTGAAGTGTGGGTATGGCGGGGATTAGCTGTACGCTGACTGCAAATGTGAGTGTGTTTCGGGGGGGGGGGGGAATCAAATGGACTGGGGAGATGCATTAGACCGGAGAGTGGGTTTTATTTAGCTGTAGCTTGTGGCGTCAACGTTGCCGTTCAACAGGAGAGCAGAAATAAACCAGCGGGAGGTCTTGATTGGACAGAGATGGGTCGGTGGTATTGACCGGGGGACAAGAGGAGACCCGGGGTGTGTGTGTGTGTGTGTGTGTGTGTGTGTGTGTGTGTGTGTGTGTGTTTTGTGTTTAGAAATGCACAGTGGCGGGCTGTTGTCACGTATGGCCAAGGTCAAGAGCCTAACGAGTATAAACGCTATCAGAGCAATTAGAGGGGTCGAGGGAGGTACTAGACCAGGGTAGAGAGAGACAGAGAGACAGAGAGAGAGAGAGAGAGAGAGAGAGAGAGAGAGAGAGAGAGAGAGAGAGAGAGAGAGAGAGAGAGAGAGAGAGGGTGAGAGAGAGAGAGACAGAGAGGGTGAGACAGAGAGGGTGAGAGAGAGAGACAGAGAGAGAGACGGAGAGGGACAGAGACAGAGACAGAGACAGAGAGAGAGAGAGAGAGACGGAGAGGGACAGAGACAGAGACAGAGACAGAGAGAGAGAGAGACATAGAGCCAGAAAAAAGGCGGAGCTGTGAGCAGGGCCAGCAGGGAGGGATGTGATTCCGTGTTGTACCAAGCTGAGGGAGAGCTCTCTCTCTCGCATGCTCCCTCCATCTTTTATGCTCTGCTCCATCTCTGTGACTCTTCTCCCTCCCTTCCAATACACATCTCTCTACCATCTCTCGCCCACCCTCGCCCGCACTCTCTCCATACTTCATGCCGTGTCTCTTCCCTCTCTCTTTTCCCCTTCCTTTCACTCTCTTCTACTATTCATCTCTCTTATCACTCTCTCACGGCCTCTCACTCTCTAGTTTATCCCTCTCCGTCCGTCAGCACCATTCCGTTGCTGTAAACATACCCCCATCTACAGCCTTCCCTCTCATCCTACCTGTCCGTCCCTACATCTCTCTCTCTCTCTCTCTCTCTTCAGCCCGATGTGTATCCACCTCTCTGTCTTTCTCTCCCACCCTCTCTCTCCCCCCTTCCCTCTTGCAGGGCTTCCTTCACCACATGGTGTGACAACACTGACACTCAGTGGACAGATCGCTAACGCTAGTGAGCGCAGCCCCTCGGAGAGACAGGGGAGGAGGCGATGACAGATGGCACTGGCACAGCACTTCCAGAACCACACTGATGCAAATAGCGGGGAATTACACTTCAGTTCAAAATGAAATGTTTATGCTTTGGTTTAACGTCCAACGAAATTGCTTGGTTAGAAAAAGCAAGGCCTTTTCTCCCGACCATTGAAAACCAAACCTTTATTAATTAAACAACGAAACTTTGTTGTTCTGCTGCTCAGTGGTAGCTGGAGCATCTAGCCTTTTAGCTATCGATACATCCTTCCCTCTCTATCCACCATCCATCATTCCATCTATCTGTCCATCATCCATCCATCTATAGTTCCATCATCCATCTGTCCATCAATCCATGTTCTCCTCTGAGGCATGGACTGAAACAGCCGAAACAGCGTTCTGGTTTGAAATCACAGCTGAAAACACGATTGCAGACAGAAAACTTCTGACATGCAAAAACATTTTTTTAAATGTTTTCCCATGATACAATTATTTTGTGGAATAAATAATATCTAATACCGTGGATGGATGCGATACAAAAAGAGGAGAATAGGGATTCAAACAACGCAGAAACTGCCCCAGGGCACGAGGATATTACAAAAATGGCATTGTCAATGGGGAATTTAAAGTTGACTTCCCACAATGTTGAACGCTACTGGGAAGGAGCCGTGCTCAGAGATTTCTGCCTCTTGTGACGTAGCTTCCCATTCCCAATTGTCTGGGGTCCGAGAGGGGTCATCAGATTCCAGCCCCCAGCACCAACAGGATTGGACCAAGTTCAGGCCCCACTCAAACAATAGGAGGGCTTCGCTTGGCAGGCAAACCATCATTCATCTCATGATGCTGAACCCTTTCCCCAAGAGCAGAGTTGACTTGTCAGCATATGTAATTGATTTGTATACAAAATACTTTTAAAAATAAATAAAATAACCTGCCATTAAAGGGAAAAATCAGTTGATGACACTTCTGGGCTGATTTTCCAACCTACCCAGGCATTTCTGAACAGCCGACAGAAAGTTTCTCCATCAATAGTTTGATATACGATGTCCATGCAAGAATCACCATCCCCCCCCCCCCCTCAAACTGTAAACACATTCCTGCTTCTCATGACTATCGCTGTCGAATAAACATGAATGAACACGTTCGAATGAACGTAAAACCTTGAATTTATGGATAGAAAATCGAAATGTCATTCAAATATATTGTTAAAATACCTCTACTTGAAATAATGCCCTCAAGGAATTGATGATATGAAGTGAAGGTTGATTTGCTGCTTGTCTTGTAAGTGGTGTTTGAGGAAAACAGAGAGGGTGAAACAGCTGGATTGTCATTTTAGACACAGGCAGTGTTTATGAGTTGTGGAGATGGCAGGTCATTATGCAGGCTGCGTATGCAGATTCTGTCTGAGCGCAGTGGACACTCTCTAAACCCAGCTCTGCTTGCTGCGGTGTGTGTTTGTGTGTGTGTGTGTGTGTGTGTGTGTGTGTGTGTGTCTGTTGGCATGATTATGTCTTGGTGTTGATGTGTGTGAGTGTGTGAGAGTGTGTGTGAGTATTTGTGTTGTTTGTGTGTCCAAACAATAATGAGAGATAGAGGACATTTAATATGCAGCCAAAGTCTGTTTGTGTATTTCACTGTGTGTATAAATGTATTTGTGTTTGTGTGTGCTGGTATATGTGCATTTATTCATTTGTTTGTGTGTGTGTTTGTGTATGTGTATGTGTATGCGTATGGTCTGTAATACTATATTTATTCTAATGTGATATTTTTTATATACTTACATTTTTTTGTATTGCCACCTAAATAAGAACCATCTGCTCAAGGTGAATAATGCAACAAGTTAATAATTTGCTTAAAGACATAGCAAATACACTGATCAATACATCTAATGATATTTTGGCTTATCTTTTGGTCCCTGGGAAATTGTGTAATCAAAGAAGGAAAAAAGTGAATCGATCAATTGTTATTCTAAAGTTATAGTGATTGAGGTGATGTAAGGGGAAGTGAGCCGGGAAAAGTTTGGCTCCCTTGTCCCTCTCTAAAGCCTCTTCCGAAGCTGTAGGATCCTCCTGCGGTATTTTAAGGAGCCTTGCGATGAAGAGGCTTCACAGAGATCATTCGGATTCACAACTTAATCCTGGTTGTAATTTACTGTGAAGTCAGCGGGAAGAGAGAAGGAGGAGTGAGGAGAGGAATGAGGTCGAGTGAGGCCGGATGCAGTGGACTCCACAACCACAGGGCGTTCCCAGCACAGGTTTAGATCCTGCTCACAGAGAAATTCCATGCAGCGAATAACTCTGTGTTCGACTCCCAGTGTCAACAGCCTAACCTGTATCCTGGAGTAAGATGCCCTCACGCCTACTTGGTCCTTAATGACCCACACATGTCACCCCTACCCCTCCATGGAAGACGTTTTGGATAAAAGGCCTCATTATAAACTGGTGCGCAGGCCTGGGGTCCAGCAAGTCTCTGATCCAGCAGTCCCACTATGTTACGGCAGAAATACTCGGGGGTGATGGCACAGAGCCTTGGGCCGGAAACCAATAACTGCAAAGGGGCGGAGCTACCCCTAGTTAGCTGCTACGTTACGGAGATAATCTCTTGAAGAGAAGCTCATTCGCACAAGTGGATGGAGCTTTCAGAAGCAGATTTTGATAAGTGTGTTTCCAAAGTAGGCAGCCGACAGTGTTGATTCGAAACCTTCTATCCCTGGCCGAGATTGTGTTTGCCAATTACAAGCGTACATATCACGGCCTCCAACAAAACGATTGGTCGAAGCATATATGAAATGAAAGAAAGTGAAAGGCTTTTAGTTTTCAGATTATAGCTGGCCTGTTACCAAAAGTATTATTCATTTATTAATTAGGATTATGAATTTTAAGATTTTTTATCTTGAATCTGAATTCTGAGACTACCGTCCAGCCGATTGGCAGAGAATGAAAATAGGAAAAAATGGGAAAACCAATAATAAATATAGTAGACGGTGCAGCTCATCATTTTGGGGTTTAAAGTGTTGAAAGAAGGATTGGTCTAGAACAAATCCTTCCTTCCATACCAGGATGATGCCTAATTACATCCAAAGTCGTTAATAAAACTAAGCGAAGTGTTTCGCGACAATTTTCAGTGACCGGCAAAAAAAAAAAAAAAGAAGTGTTTCCAGGACGTTGCCACGAAAACAAAGTCCAAACAACAGTGCTTTCAAGCTGCTCTCTCACCCAAGCCGCCGTGCTCCATGCAGGCGTTTAGTTCCGCAAAGGTCCTGAGTGATGAGAGAACCCGTCAGAACGACGCACGAAGGTCGTCCTCTGAGTGCCGTCGTTAGGGTGCAGCGCAGCAGCAGACCCATCAAGGCTACTCTCCATGCGCTAGGGAAAGGTCGCGCACCGCGCAGAGCGCCAGGGCTCGCTAAGCGGTGAACGTAGAGGGAGTGGAGCTATGTTTGGTTGTTTGCTGGGTTTTTTTTTTTTGCGGTGAAATGTCAAAAGTGTCGAGAGCGGCATGTTGAGTCACAGCCGGCTTGAGGGGGGCGACCTGTGACACCGTCCCGGCGTTGGAGTGCAGACTGCCTGTCTGTGTCTCTCTGTTTCTGCGTCAGTCCGTCTGTCTGTCTCTCTCTCTGTATCTGCACCCATCTTTCCCTCTCCCAATGTCCTCACTCCTTTCCACTCTCACTCTTCTCTCACTCCCTCTCCTTCTCATTTCCCCTATCTCTGTACCTCTCTCTGTACCTCTCTCCTCTAACTCCCTCCTTTTGCTCGCCTCCCTCCTTCCCTCCCCTCTCTCCCGTCTCATTTCCTCCTGTGTTGGCACTAGCCTCGCTCCACAGATTAACTTTTCCAAGATGGCTGTTGGGTTTCTGGTCTCTTTCTCTCTCCCTCTCTCTCACATTTTCTCTCTCTTCCTCTCTCTCAATAATACTAATTAGTTCCCTCTCCCTGTGGAGTTATCTCTCTCTCTACCTGTTGTTTGCTTTCACTTTCTCTCTCAATCTTTGAATCTCTCATTTTCCCTCTCTCTGCTCCTCTCTCCCTCTCCTCCTCTGTCTCTCCCCACGTTTTCTCTCTGCCTCCCTATCCCCCCCCTTTCGCTTGCTTTATCTAGTCCCCACCCCCCATACCTCCCCATCATCTCCTCCAGCCCCCCGCTCTCTGTCTCTCCCTATCTCCCCTCCCCTCTTGTTGTCTCTCTGCCCACAACAACAACAACAACAACAACAACAACAACAACAACCTTGGATCTCTTCTATTTAGCCTCCCAGATGAGTGCCCGTGGCGCCGAGATTAGAGCAAACAATAATAAGCATAAATAAATGAATTAATAAATGAATAATAAACAAAGGGATTTCAGGGGGGGGGGGGGGGGGGGGGCGGGGCACGGCGGTCTGGGGGGGGGGGGGCTTCCTGCGCTTCACCGCTGTAATGATCTGCAAATAGCTGGCCGGCGCGATAACACCCAACTGGACGATGAAGCAGCCAATGTCAACCGCACGGCAAACACGATGCACCGCACCTCGCTAAGTACAAACACCGCTGGTCAACAGGCGGGCCCCCGCGCCGCCGCCGCCACCGCCAGATTAGCTCCGGTCCATTTAGCAACACGCTCCGGCCCCTCGGACCAACACCAGTGGAAGAGCGAGAAGCTGCTGGTACGGTACCGGTGGGAAAGACGGGCCAAGCCTCTACCTGCTCCCTAATAACATGGTTCTGAATTCACTGACAAGTTGCTAATGACTAAACGCTAATATGTTGGATCTGAGGGAGTCTGGCTCCGACAGAAGCGTGTGTCTTGTGCTCAGTAAGCGTGGTTGCAGTATAATCAGTATGATCAGCATTTCTGTCCCGGACCAGACTTAAAGGGGAACAATGCTGTCTGACGCGGTCACAGCCTAGCAGCCACTTGAGTATGCAATTATGTCTTCATACTTAACAGACTTTTCTTTCGTTTGTATTCAGTTCTCCTGGCTCATCTGATGTCTTGAAACTTAAAAAACAGAGTTCACCAGAGCGAATGGATGACTGTCTGTCTCTCTCCTTTTGTGTGAATGTGTGTTTGTGTGTGCGTGTATCTCTGAGCGTAAATGTGTGTGAGCATTGAATCAAAATGAAGGATAGGAACTTAATTGTAACAGACGACCTGGGCGAGAGAAAACAGATGAATTTCAACTGATGAAAGAGTGCATGACGTAAGTCAACCCAATGGGAAAGACAGGCCGTTTATATCCAAGAGCAGAAAATTACCCTGCAGAGAGCAAAGCGACGCCAGAGAAACGACAAATTCAAGAACCCCAAAATGGGGAAAGGAGAATATGGGCTTTTGTTCCTTGATATCAAACGCAACAATGGTGCTGTGGAGGTGTCCCTAATGTTCTTTCCATTCTACTGACAGAGGGTGCTAGAATACGGTGCTTGAAGATGGTGAAAAGTTAAGTTTATAAGTCATACGTTTCTGTCTGTCCCTTATGGTTCACGTTCAACAGAATGGCATGTGAGATATGCCAAAACAGGTTGCGATCCTTCTGGGTTAGATGTGTTGTTAGTAGCTGTCAGCTGTGGACCAATAGTATTCATACACCTGGCCTAGTCCCACTTAGCCACCCAATCACCTATAGAGGAATCCATTGTGGTTTGAGTGTGGTTTACCACCGCTAGTTAAATAATATATGACTTGAGGTGAACAATCAACTCTGAAGTGTGGCGATCAACTAAGCGTTGACCGGTGATGAATTGAAGCTGCTCTTGATGAAGGCAGTTAAGCACTTTCAAGGGGACACAAGAATATTCATTGTTCAAGTTTAACGATTCATCCCATTAGATGTGGACATAAAACCGTTAAAAATGCACTCTGGTGCACTGCTGAAATTAAACTGAAATTAAACTGAGAGGGACCTGTTCTTACAGTGCCCATGGTAAAGTTCATTACATTAGTAACCACTGCAATAATCAAGAAAACCACATATAACAAGGAACAAATATGTTATTATGTTATAGAAGAACAATGTTAATGCATGGTGTAATTATGTATGTGTAATAGGGAAATATAACTACACATTGCATAATAAACCTGACAATATTTCCCTATTACACATATTTACAGAATACATTTCATGATATTTCATTCAGCTACATTGATTATCACACAGTAATGACTTGTATTATGGACTGTGGCGGTAATGTCGATTCACCAAAAAGGGGAAGTATATCAATTATTTACTATTTTCTAGGATTGACCCATGTGGACACAAATTACATTTTCCCGAGTGAATGTTGCTGATTCTAATAATGACAACGAACTTTATACTTGTAACTTTAAAATGACACACTGAGAAACAACACCATAGGAGCACCATACCTTATGGTAATTGTGAGGAAATGCTGAAGTGCCAATAGGCAGTTCTGAGTCCTAAAGTGTGGAATTTTCGGATGATTCAGCAGAACAGAAGGCCAGGCGACATTATTCCCCTTCTTAGGAGTTAATTCACTCCTGGAGTACACCGCATTATGTGCACACAGATGGACATTAGCCCGACAAAGACACGTACAAACTATCTGTCTCTTTCTCTCCCACACACACAAATATACACACACACACACACACACACACACACACACACACTAACGATCTCTCTTTTTCTTTCACACACGTACACACATACACACAAGACACGTATACATTATGCACACGTCTACACATCCTATACACCCCAAGACACACAGAAAAACAAGAAGTATACACATACATATGTGTATATATATATACATATATGATATAATATACTGACAGTGGTGGACGTCTCAAGATGGATTTGGTGCAGGATTACAAATCTGTGCTGTCATATCCCTGGCTCAAAGTGTTTGCTCAGGGTGATTAGTGTATCAGTGAATACATTACGGAGGAGTTTGATGTATTTAATAGATGAGGAAGTTGGCTCTGATCCTAATCTCAGAGAGTCTGGGGGCGATTACGAGAGACAAGACCACGGTAGACTCGGAACAGTTATATTTTTCCTTTTTTTATTTTTTTCAGCTCTTGGGAGGAATCTACCGCTTGGTGGAATCGCTTTATAATGTGTTCTCTTTACTTGTCTTGTGGTGTGAATGGTTTATTTGGTGCCCAGGCACAGCAGAAGTGCTGATTTAGCTTATCGTTATTCTTTCTTTGCTGAAAGGTTGTGCTTGGCACACGGTCTGCTGTCTGGTCTGAGGACCTGAAAGAGCAACAACCCCTTCCTGTCACTCATCTGCTGAAGTGCTCCTCAAAGGTTATACAGGAAACACACACACACACACACAAACTATTTGTCTTTCTCTGTCACGTACACGCACATACACACACACGCATGCTTGTTGTTTGTCTCTCTCTCGTTCTCTCTCTCACACACACAAAAATAAATACACATCGCATGCACACACACACTCACACAAACAGAAGCACTCACACACAGACACGCACCTTTGGAATGCACA
>NC_082397.1:5581912-5671912 GCF_031168955.1 Gadus macrocephalus
AGAGAGAGAGAGAGAGAGAGAGAGAGAGAGAGAGAGAGAGAGAGAACTGGATTGAACTGAAAGGTAGATTAATTAAGAGCGAGAGAAAGAGAGAGGAAAGAGAGACAGTCCGTAAAAGAGCAAACAGCATGTTTGTAACCATAGTGCCCTGACCTTCTATGCACTATATATCTATACAAATATATCAAGATATCTATATGGAATATTACACTCCAGTGCGTCGACCTGAGGTTCAGCAACTGGAGCAGTCTTAGCTGGAAGCCCCCCCCTCCCCCGCCCCCTCTGGCCTTCAGACGAGGAGCAAGAGGTCAGAGGTCAGGTGTGGTGTGTTTTTAGCAGCGCCGGGATCAGACCGGGTCTATGTTTATTAAACACATGTGACTCTGGGATGATGAATGCTGGCTGTTGCATGAGAGGACAGCAGGGCTACGCTGACATCATGCTGTCAAGACAGATGAGAGGCTTGCACAACTTTAAATCTGTTCATTTAAATTCTCCAGACTGCACGTCTGTGCTTTAGGGTGCCAGATTTTGAGCTCCATAATAAGTGTAATGGATGTATTCCGACCACTCATGACAAAGTGTTAAGCCATGCGTTAAAATTGCCTGCCCCTGGTTATGTTTCATAGGGGGGGGGGGTTGTATTTCATGTTCAAGGTCATAATTGGACTGAATACTTTGGATCCGGTTCTGGACAGTTTGTTCCCTAACATTTGACTAACTAAAGTACAATTATGTAGGCTGGAGCATTTAAAAAAAAAACTGTTGAGAGACTACACTAACACTAGAGCTGGTGACAACAATCTGACCAATGAAATTGTTTAAGCGTTAATGCTTCAAAGAATTCCCTTCGAAGAATATGTAATAATATCTAATAAATGTGAGCCACTGACTTTTTCATTCAGGGACTATCAGACACCCTGCTTGGTGTTGCTAAATCAATAATGAGGGAGATTCCTTAACCTGTCAACGGGTTTAACTTTAATTTCAATTTTGTGATTATATTTTATGATATCATCATTTTTATCAGACATTTATGGTTTAATGTTGTCTGTCTGTAAAATACAGCTCTCGCTGCTCTTGGAAAATAGATCTTGCAATCTCAACGTGCCTTTTCTGCTTAGATAAGGCTCTAATAAAACCAATTCCGGCAGTTAGAAGAGTTAGAAGTTAGAAGTTTTGCAACACAGTTCACCGCAAGCCTTCAACAGAGTTCAGGCGTACATTTAACAGTTTCCAGTTCAGTACCCCGTACTACCAAAAGGGCACTGTTTAAAGTGTACTAATACTGTAGGGCCTAAGGTTAGCCAAAACGTACTGGGTTCGATTCCCCAATATACCACACTTGCCCGTAAATACCCTCGAGCCAGATGATGCCCTCACACCCTATTGGCTCCTCAACGACCCGGATCTGAATTAACCGTAGAAAGACAGAAAATATAGATGGATAGAGAGAAAACAACTATCTATCCCCTGGAGGGGAAATTCCTTTGTTACAACAGCCCAGCAGCATTCGAAAGCACAGGATAAAATACAATACAATAAAAACACGAAGTACTCATGAAAAACTAAAATAGACGATAAAGTAAATCATCTCCTCCTCTTCCCAAATGCAAAAAGTAAAAACAAACAGAACAAACACGGCAAACAAAACAGACGGTATAGACAATATGAATTATAAATGATAAAGCTCAAAGTGTAAATTGCAATGTGTAATATATATTAAAGTGTATAAATGCGAATGTAAACAAGAAGAAAAGTGTCTTCCGAAACGACGAGACGCAAACTAGCTTGAAGCATCCGGGACGTTACACTCACACACAAAACGCCCTCACACGAGCTAGGCTTGATGAATGGTACTCTGCATCCCCACAACATCTGCTCCGGCAGGCTCCCCGGTCCCCGTGGCGACCGGCCTGCCCCGCGACGCCGGCCAGCCCGGCCCCCCCCCCCTTCATCTCCTGCTTCTGGACCAGCGCCAGGCGGAGCTGTGGGTACCAGGTCCGACCGCACCGCCGGGACGCCGGTGTGAAACAGCATCAAAGGGAGACGCTGGTGATTTGGATATAAATATCCCGCTCTCCCGCACCTAACCACTTTCTAATTATATTAGGATTAATTGGCTGGGGGTGCCGGGGACCGCCGCCGCCGCTAGGGTATTAGCGACGGGCTCTGCGTGGCGGTGGATTGGTGGGGGGGGACCCCTCTTCTCTCTCGCTCACCTGGTGAACAGGCTGTTAATTAGGCCTGGGGTGAGGGGAGCTGTCAGAAGAAAAAGAGAGCCCGGAGTCGACAGAGGGGAGGTGGCGGTGGGTCAACGCCGCTGGGCTCTCCTCGTGATGACGGCGATGTTTACCGCGGCACGGCAGCGGACGCCTCCCTAACCCCCACCCCCCCCCCCCCCCCCCCCCCCAAAACCCGGTAGTGGCGGCGATGTTGACGACCTCGTGGGCCGGGGGGAACTTCTGGCGGGAACACCTGCCGCCTGCTTCAGGATCGTTCCCTGTCCAGTTGGTTCTCCTGGAGGTACACACTCGGTCTCCCACATGTGGACGCACACACACACACACATACACAGTCTCACACACACACACACATAGTCTCTCACACAAGGATGAACACACCCACCGTCTCACACACGGATGAACACACCCATAGATAAACACGGTCTCACACGTTACAAAACACAAATCTACACGAGTGATGCCTCACAAAAAAGTAAAACGCACACACATACACGCACGCACAAAACATGCACACATGCAAACACACACACGCAGACACACTCACTGGGTACCTGCTCATCGCTGACATCTAAGGGCCGTCGCAACGTGGAGCACACGGGGGGGGGTTTTAACGAGAGCTCCATGCTCCTTTCACGCTCAGTATCTGCTCCACTCTACCCCCTAGGGCCCTCGTTTCCTCGTTTCCTCCCCTCCTCTCCTCCTCTTGCATCCTCCTCTCCCCCGTCCCCTCCCATGCTCTCCTCCTCCTCCCATCTTCTCCTTCCTCCTCAACTCCTCCCTCCCTCCTATCCCCTGCTCTCCTCCCCACCTCCCTCCTAATTCTCTTTCTTTCTCCTCCAACCCTCCTCCCCCCCCCCCCCCGCTGGGAGAGCATCCTATCGTCCGTCACCAGCTCGCCACACCGGGGGGGCAGCGAGCCCGCCCTGCGCTCTGCGGAGGTCCAGATAGAATCTCCCTGCCCCGGGTTAACATTTAAAACCTTTCAGGGGCAGACACGCCAGCCGACTACCTGCTCTGCAGAAGGAAATGGAAAGTAGTTTAGCCAAGCCATGAGAGAGAAACCTGCACTGGCTTGGACTGGTTCCTGCCTTCGATTTTTTTTGTATCTGGGAGAGTGTCGGAATGGTCTGTGGGAGTTTTAGCGTATTTTTTTCAATTCTAACTTTCTGAAAGTGTACGAGGAAAGTATGTTTTGTTATTTAACTTTTTCGACTTGACGCAGAAATGGCAGTCTGTTTTTTCCTGCCAGAATGCGGTTGGCTTGTGAAAAATGTATTTTTTCACATGGATGTGTTTTTTATCAGAGTGCCACAAATGATCTGTCATAGAGGGAGTCCCAGAGTTAGATGGAAGGGATTGATGGGTGGGGTGGGGGGGGGGGGGGGGGGGGGGGGGGAGAGACGCACGTTTACAGCAACACTGCATTAGCTGTGACATTTAGCACATGTAGCGCGGAGCCCAACAGGGACACTGGGAGGAGCCGAAACAAGCTGCTACTTTAGCGTGCACAGAGAGATAATCTCCTCAGAGCGACATCCCAGATGAAGCAGATAAAGGGAATTACTTCCATCGCGCTATTCGTGTCGATTCCATCGCCTTTTCTTTTTTTTCGCTTCTGATTCAAGTGCTAAGACGCCGGGTTATCAATTATAAACAGATAGATAAGTCAAGGAAGGGATTTCAGCACCTGAGCACTCACGATAATCCTGTCTTTTTCTTCTTCTTTTTTTTTTTACTGCTTCAAAACATAAGATTATGCTAAACACAGATAAAGATCTCCCAAGCAAATATGCTTGCACAGAGATGTCTCACTCGTTCCATGTTGAAGAGGGCAGGATAGAGTATTGGTTAGGTTGTTCAACCTCCAGCTGAAAGCAGCTTTGGGTTGGATCCCCAGTGGCAGCGCTGCAGTAGGCCTATACCCGGTAGGCGTCCAATAGCACAACATGCCCCCTAACCCCTACCTCCTACTAAAGGACATTTACCTATATATGTATGCATAGATACATACATACATTCATACATATATATATATATACAAATACACGTATGACGTGTATATGTTTCTCTCTGACTCACATTGATATAAAACATCTGCCAAATGTCTAAATACACTATAATAAACGGCTGTTATGTCTACAGTAATATTCTACAGTAATTTATTCATAAGTTTACAACCAAAATTATATTTTGCATTACTATGTATTATGGGTAGAAAATCCAAACACAATATTAACAGGGGAAGGTTGTTAAGGGTGTAACCATGCAGTTGCCCCCTAGCAAAAATAAATCCTGTAAATGATGTTGTATTTACATACTAATTGGGGAATTTCTATTTCCTTGTGACAGTACTGCTCCATGGCTTCAATGAACCAACGATGGGAGGGTTATGACACTAATATCAAGCATGGGTAGAATTCTCTCGCCGCTGCGCAGTAGCCCAAAAGAAACTTAGGGACTTTTCCTCAGGCAGGTCACATATTTAAAGGACAACCACCTTGTCCTTTAAATCTGCACGTTTTTTGCTCCCGAATTTTTGCAACAATTAACTATTTTTAAAGTTCATCTGAGAGATAGATTACCCAGGCGTAGAAAACAAGGCGAGAAATTATTCAGAGCTTAACTGTCCATGCTCCCGCAGTCAGCGCGGAGCAGATGTCACCGTTGTGAAAGAACCATAATTTTTGGAGCTGTTAAATGTTTCACAGAATAGTTATCTTTCTCGTAAAGCCTCCCTCCCCATTTCATTCTCGATCAGTGCCATCCAGTCCATTAGCTCACGAATGGAGAAAGTTGTATAAAGTCACATAAAATACTACACCATCCGGGCAATGGTTTGTTATTTTACAGACAGCAGCAAAGAGATGAAACGTGAAGAAAATTGCGCTAGCATTTTAACTAAATGTTATTTTTGCCAAAGTCAGCGTGAAAGAAACTGTTGAAAGAAACATAGTAAGTATCTCCGATAATCCATTAATGATTTGTTTGTTAATTTCTGGGGATAATTCAGAAAAAGATGTGGTGGAGCCACGTTTAAAAAGATGTTTACGGCCTGAGCTCCTTACATTGTCACGTATGGATCCCATTCATCACCATTAACTAATTATATTATAAATCATGGCTATTAAAATGTAGATGTGTCAGATGTGCTGATCAAAATTAATAACTTCCTAATGATAGGAGACCAAGGTTAGGACATTCTGTATCCTATATCTATATTTTTTAGAACAACCAACCCTCACATTACACAGTAATGGAAAGTAGAATAGTTCAATCTTTTTATAATTTATCAAAATCTACATTAATTCTATGATTTAATTGCCAACCTATGAGCATTCGATTATTGTGGAAGATTAATTTCTGGTTATTCCTTGTCCCTAGTTATCAAAGAACAAGGTTATGGCTGAATATATACTATTATGAAGAGCTATTTTGAGAGTTACGACAACGGAAGTTCAAAATACTTAATCGTCACATGGTTCATAGAGACTGCTTGACTAATCTCTTTATTTACGATTAGAAACTAAAATAAAGAGACAGAACTGCGCTTTCTGCAAGGAAATAGAATGCAATAACTTCTTCCGGGTTATAATTCTTCAGCACCCTGCACTTATTAATTGATACATATTCATGGTAAACTTTGAGCTTGCAGAGGGCAGAAACATATATTTGATGTTTGCAGTAATCTGCTATTTAAAAAGAAACATTAAATCACAGGACACATTAAAATATATACAGTATATCTTGTGTTTCTACTCTGCACTTTCCCCCGCAATTAATTATATGAATCGAATGCACAGCACTAAACTGAGAACATGTCAAGCAGCTTGCTGTGTCCTTTCCTCCGTGTTGTCCACTGCGGTGTACTGTGCTCCATGAGATTGCGCCAATCTCTCAGAGAAAGGAGTATGGATGTACTACTCCTCTCCGACGCAGGAAGGAGGAAAAAATGGTTGGCTTGAATCGCCACTCATCTAGCTAATCAAAGATTGCAAAAACAAAAAATATGTGAGGTAATCATATTCCAACACTGCTATTGCATTTTTTTCACAAACAGAGACCACACCATTGGGAAGCTTGGTGTTGAATTCATTCAAATGAACAGAGAAATGCTTTACAAGTGATAGACAAAACTGTCCCAACACCATTTGAATTCCATAGCCAGCCGCTGTGGAAAATGCTAAAATGCAACTTGCGCGAGAAATCAGCAAATTAGTGAACTTAAGACTTCAAGGCTGCCGCTGTTTGTCGTCCCTCCCAAGAAGCCCACGATTGAATCTACCTAATTGGGGAACTATTCAGGACCTAAATGGGTTCCTCCCTCCTGGAGCTACCTAACACAGTAGGGGTCTCGGAGGAAGAAGCTCAGGCAACCACCAGCTGGCTTCTCTCATCCAAATCATTAAAAGATTAATACTGTTCAGGTTGAGAATTGAGGTGAAAAAATTATGAAATTATAGAAAAAAATAAAATAAATTAAAGATGGCCATCTTGGAACTGAGAGCCAATTCAAAAAGATGAAAAGGAATATCAGCAGGCAACCTAAATCTAATAATTTAGTGGGGATAATCCGTACATGTATTTTAATGTACATGTATGTGTGCCGACAATATACTATCTGATTATTCAAATACCTTACCCTTTAAAAGTGCATCAAAAACGGTCAATTGTGCTGCAACTCCAATCCATTTCTATTGATTTGCCGGTGCTATTAATATTAGATGTAGCAACTCTCTCCCTAAATGGCTCTGGTATTATGTATGCAAGTCAAACCTGCTTCGTCATTTCGATGTCTTGGTGAAAGTATGCATAGTGAATCGCACGTTTCAAATATAGCCTATTTAGCATTGAGTCAGCAATCTCTTGCGACCCCAAACTTATATCAGGCCACCCCGTGTCTGCCCTTTGACCCAATGTTTGCAAAGACTTGATGAACATATGTGTAGTGGTGGAGCATCGAGGATACCTTCATGGACTCCCATTCAGATAGAGGCAAGATGTTCAGTTTGAATATGATAACGAGGAAGATTACTATGCTAAGCAAAGCAGCATACTGACCAAGGTTCAAGCTGGACAGAGCAAGGAACGTGAACAGATGCTGAAACAGAGTCCTGCTTTACACTCAAGATCCACGTTAGCTTCAGACGGTACATATCTGCAGTATATACTGGAATATCGGGAGGGAACACATACACTCAGTGTTTCTTGAGGTTTGATTGGGTTTGTGTTTCGGCCCTGATATGACCTCTGTGATGAGCGCTAAAGTCCCCAAAACACCAACTTTTAATTCACTACCACAGAAGGTATTGGTAGTGCAACTTAACCGCAATGCCAGGTTCACGACTTGATATATTCCCCATTGTCTAATTTGCCTATTGTCTATTGTGAAGCACTCTCTTTTCATGCTTCGAGCAAATGAAAAGCTGACTTGCATAGAAAGGACTTCCATCCATAGAGACCACTACCCGGGAGAGTTGTGCCTGCAGGTGAAATGGCAAAGCGGTGACATACTAAATGAAAATGCATATTTTTTTGCTAAATTAAAAGCCATGTCAACTAAGAAAGGAAGCTCATTCACACAGAGAGGGAACAGTGTGCGATTCAGGTACGATATAGCTTTTCCCATTTCCCCATGTATCCCCTCCCCAGCTAGGCGTTACCACAGCAAAGAGAGGACTACAGCAGCAGGAGAACAAACAGTGATCCATGGAGACCGACACTGTGGCAGCTCACCGTGTCAGAGGCAATTACTCTGGATCCGGTAGGCCTCACTATCGCATCCCCATCCCCCTCCTCCTCCTCTTCCTCCAACTACCTCCACCACTACCCCTTCCCCCTACGGTCAAGTCAAAGGCCATTCTATCACAATGACTGCCAAAGCTTTGGACAACGAGAGAGAGAACTTGGTGGACCAAAAACAAACACTGGCACTTTTCCAGAAGCACATGCTTGACACACAAATCTGGGGATCCTTTTTTTGGTTTTGTTTCGGGCTCATAGTCTCCCATGCTTTGGTCTCAATCCGACACAGCAGTTGGAGAGTGAGCTCCCAGCACTTTCACTTCCTCTTTCCAAATGCGCCCCCCCGATTCCTCAGAGTGGCTGCCCAACTGAGGTACAAGGAGCCCAGCTACGGCCTGGGGTCGGCTGAGTTCTGCTACAAAACTTACCCAGGGGGAAATACCAGTATTTGAGGATCCAGTTAAGTCTCTCAGTTTCTTTACCTGCCTCTCTCTATATATCCGACTATCCATGTGTCCATCTATCTATCTATCACTCTCTGTTTCTCTTTGTATCATCCATCCACACAGTCATCTATTCATCTGTCTTTGCGTCAATCCCATCTGTCCATCAATCTGTCCTTCTCTGTCTGTCTGTCTGTCTGTCTTTATCCCGACCCTTTCGTCCTCCCAACGCTCTAGTCGGCTGTCTATTCGCCTATCTATCCATCCGTTTTTCTATCTGTATCTCTTTTTAGCCATCCTCCAAATGCAATATTAACAGTGAACTGAAAGTTTAGTCTGAGGAATTACAGATGGCCCTTAGAATGAATGTTCAATTTACTGTCAGCCAGTAAAATGTATTATATCAGTCCTGCTGACGCATTCACAACATCTGCTCAAACTGTCAACTCTGCCAAACTTTAAACATTAACGAGTCAGATGTATGCCAAACCGTTATCGGTGTTAGGGCGCACCTCAGATCCACATCAATCTGTTTTTTACTGTAAATCTGGTGTGTATAGTTGTAATTCAGTCATAGTGAGGCTGTTTTAACAAGGTGCCAACAAGTGGATGACAGCAGAGGAAAACGCACTTGGGGATTTGATCAATTTGCCTTCAGAGAAGAATTGAAGAGAGAAATACAGTAACAGTGTTCTGTTCGCTCTCAAACTCCTGATGTCATGTTTCTCTACAGTCTCATTTAACCTCATCTGCTATTGCTGTTATTTTTTGTTATCCAACGGCCCACTTTTATTTATGACTTGCTTCTCTTCTCTCTCTAGAACGATAAGAATTTAAGTTGTCTTTGTGTGCTTGTAAGACATCCATCTTGCTAAATTGTGTATATAGTGTTGGGAAGCTCTTGTTTGTATAACGGACCTCAGAAATCCCAAGGCAGCCATTGGATTCCCTTTAAAGTATGACCCACTCTCTGCCCAAAGATTTAGTTCTCTACAGCCAATAATACTTCCCCCTAAAGTCGACCATCTTATATCCATGATTGGAACATCCCCTAAGAAATATATGTGTGATAAAGTGTGCAGAATGAAACTGAAATGAACTGAGGATGAGAAACAAGGATTGCGTCTGTTCAATACCTACAAATCTTTTCAATGTTTAGAAATATATACATATATATAAATATATATAACATCCCCTCCATCTTTTAAGTTATTTTTCAATTCATTTTAAATTTCACATCACAATATTTTGACTCCTTCCATTAAATAAAAGTGGCCCGATATCATCTCACTGGGGGAGAGACAGACACCCTGGGATTTAAGTGCATTGAGGAAAAAGCAGGGCCAGGCACACTAACAATTATTTAAATCCTAAAGTGGAAAATGTTTTTAACGGACGTAATGCAGATCAAAAGATGTGGCAATGCAATTTCCCCCCCACCGCAGCGTTGCTTTGAGGGACTAGCCCTTCAGAAGGGATAGAACGATGACTTTGTCATTTTTTAAACGGCGAAAGAAAATTCTGTAAATACTCCGATAATTGAAGGCCAAACGCGGACGGCTGGGTGTGTGTCATCACCGGGGACCGCCGGGGCTCCTGATGGACCCGGAACTTTCCGTGAACTGTCGTGAATTATTCATCAGCGGCGGATAATGTCAGCAAATTATTTGATATGGAGGGTGGAGGTGGGGGGAGATTCATCTCAGGAGCAGGAATCGAGTAGAGGAAAGCTAATGTGTTTATTATGCTGGGATAACGGCTGGACTCGGGCCAGGAGCGGGGAGCGGTGGGGGGGGGGGGGGGGGACGTGCTTATATTTCATATTCATTCACGCAGGATCGCCGGTCACGTGACCTCAGATGTCCCACAGATCGAATTCATATGACTGAGGGTGTGTGCGTACCTCCGCCTGGGCGCTTGTGTGTGGGTCTGTTTGTGTGTCTGTTTATGTGTGTATGTGTGGGTGTGAAATGCTTGCTTTTGTGTGGGGATACGTGTGTGTGTGTGTGTGTGTGTGTGTGTGTGTGTGTGTGTGTGTGTGTGTGTGTGTGTGTGTGTGTGTGTGTGTGTGTGTGTGTGTGTGTGTGTGTGTGTGTGTGTGTGTGTGTGTGTGTGTGTGTGTGTCTGTGTGTGTGTACTGTGTGTGAGTGCGTGCATATGCTGGGATAACGGCTGGACTTGGGCCAGGAGCGGGGAGCGGTGGGGGGGGGGGGGGGGGGGGGACGGGACGTGGGGGGGAGGGGGGGGGGGGCGTGGGGAGGGAGGCATGCTTATATTTCATATTCATTCACGCAGGATTGCCGGTCACGTGACCTCAGCTGTCCCACAGATCGAATTCATATGACTGAGGGTGTGTGCGTACATCGGCCTGGGCGCTTGTGTGTGGGTCTGTTTGTGTGTCTGTTTATGTGTGTATGCGTGTTGGTGTGGGTGCGAAATGCTTGCTTTTGTGTGGGGATACACGTATGTGTGTGTGTGCGTGCGTGCATGTGTACATACTGTATGTGTCTGTGTACATATGTGTCTGTGTACATATGTGTCTGTGTACATATACGTCTGTGTGTGTGTACTGTGTGTGAGTGCGTGCATGTGTTCGTCGATCGGGTGGGTGTTTGATTGTTACACATGTTCATATAACACACAGATGGTATTTTTGCATTTCAGTCCTGGACTCTTGTCAGTCCTATTTCAATGGCCTCCATTTCACCCCCAGGTGTGATGTTGAGCGGCCATTACAAGCCAATTCAAAATCTACCTTTATGTGGCATCACACACGGTAGTGTCCGCACAGATGGGTGATGGATAGACCAGCCTACCAGCCAAGACAGTCCACTAACTGCTCCTGCTGAGCTGTCCTGCTGCGCTACCTGGTCGATACTAGCTGTATTTCTTATCTTTATTCACTTAGCAGAGACTCCCCTCTGAAGCGACTCCCAGTGAATTCAGATCCAGGTCATTAATGAGAAGGTAGGAGGTCATCTCACCCAAGGATGCCTACAGGATAGGCTGGGGCCTTGGGAATCGAACCCAGTCCATATCAGCTGGGAGTCAAAACAACCACTATCCACTATACCAACCTGGCCCCACACTAGATACCAGCAGTGCCGTGTGAATGACTGACCAAATAAGGCGTTTCCTGTAATGCACTTAATTTGTTTCCATGGTAACATGGTTCATGGTAAATACATAAATAAACGGACAAAAAAAACATTTATTGATCATCAGCCGTTCATTTGACACACATTTGCGCTCAAATAAGCATCGCATTTTTTATAATATAGTCACGGTGTTGCCCTTGAGGTTTTCCATTTTGCATTTAGTTATTTTAAATCCATATATTTATTAATTTAGGTTCAACTAAAAGGTTGTTTTGCCTTGAAGCCGCCATATAAACACTGAGTGCGGAGCTCTTTACATTGGGTGGATAATGTATTCATATTGGGCAAGTGGAATGGTTTTCTTTGCTGGCTTTTATATATTGGGGTCAAGTGATATCTGTCACCTCAGAGAACGGATTTTTGCACTAACAAAGTCGCGCTGACATTTTGGGTGGCGAGAAGAAAACCTTGGTGAATAAATAAATAAATAAAAATATTATCTCGAGAGGCGGGGGAAATAAAAGGAGTGCGGAATTAGATTGCCTCTCGCCGTGGCGCCCACTCTGTTGTGTCTGAAAACGCGACAGCGGTACGCAGCCCCCCCGGCTCCAGTCTGAGCGCTGGATTAGCATTAGCATGGAGAAACGTACGGTCGTTTGTATCCCGTGTGTGTTAGCTCTACCCCGACAGTTTTGCTTTCCGGCTAACCGTCTCTGCAGAAAGGGAGCGGCTGGGATTGGGATGAGGTGCTCTGTTCCCTCGAGCAGCGGTGGCAGTCATCAGTCTATTTGAGCATGATGCGTCGCAATCATACAGTAGGCCGAGAGTCTAATTATTTTGAATCCTATCCTAGCGAAGGTGCTCAGGGAGCAGTGAGAACCACGAGGGAACCTGCTGGGAGAGTCTGCTGGAAGACACTCGTGTGTAATTTTGGGGTACTGCTTAAACAAGATATTTCAGAGTTTGACTATTTTGGAAATAGACTAATTAGCCTAAATAAAGAATTCCACTTGGCCCTAGCGCCATTCTGGCATCAGAAACACCCAGTGAAGGAAAAAACTCTGCTGTTCTATCACATTAATACAATCAACAGTTAGTGGTGGTGTGAGACATTTTCTTTGTTCTTAAACAATTAAGAACAAAGGAAGAAGAAAACGTTTTTTTTTTGGTTTTGCCTATACACCCAAAAAAATTGTTTTATCACAGATTAGTCTGTAAAAGAAACGAAATAAATTGGAGGCTTATGAGGGTAAATCAACCAGTTTGAAAAATATTGAGACAAGTTTTTCCTAAATAAGCTCAACCATTCTGTAATCAGCTTCTGTTTTTTTTCCAATAGGAATCAAGACGTCGTCAACTCATTTAAATCTGCAGTTTTGTTTTGAATAAACCAAATTAATTTAGTGTCTAGACGGGCTGAGATCTGCATTCTTATTTCTCAGCTAATTTGGGAGAAACAATGTTTGTATCTCGTTGATTATGTTGTTTATGCCCGGGGGGAAACAGTTTGCCATGTCCTGCTCTGCGGGCTAATGGAAGACACTGAAGATGGCGTAACTTGTTTCAAGTTAGTTTCAGAAAAGATCTCTTTTGCAGTCTTTCCTTCCAAAACATGCTATTTGCGAATCCCAACCTCGGCAACCAGCACATTACAAGTTTAGCCACGTCTAGGAAATGAAGAAGCGTTTATCAAGTGTGGCCACACACTTGAAACTACAAATAGAGTTCAGGAGATCACCAGACCCATTGAAGACGGCAGCAAGCCTTAAACAAGACCCTTCTGGAAATTACTAGGATGTACTTGAAACTACAGTGTGTGTGTGTGTGTGTGTGTGTGTGTGTGTGTGTGTGTGTGTGTGTGTGTGTGTGTGTGTGTGTGTGTGTGTGTGTGTGTGTGTGGTTGCAGCAGTATGCCTTAGCATGTTCAACAGTGAATGATTGTGTGTGTCTGCATGCGTGTGTGTTGAAAAGGGAGACTTCTCATTAGAGATCTTAGGTATGCTAAACAAGTTCAGGACCAATCTGCTCATCAATCATAATTGGTCTGGAATAGGCCTGCTGGCGCGCTCTGTGTGTGTGTGTGTGTGTGTGTGTGTGTGTGTGTGTGTGTGTGTGTGTGTGTGTGTGTGTGTGTGTGTGTTAGAGAGAGAAGAAGAGCGGTAGAGAGAGTGGGAAGGGAGAGATTGGGATAGATACAGAGATAGACAGAGTGACAGATAAAGTACTGGGTAGATATAGAGAGCGAAAAGGAGAGAGGCAGAGATAGTCAGACAGGAAAAGAGAGAGAGAGCAGGTACCTTTTCAGACACAAAGCTAGTAGGAACTCCCACTCCATCTCCCTGGTTTTAAGATCAAACCCATTCCTCCTCCTTCTCCATCCCTTCTTCTCTAAGACCCCCTCGGTCTCTCTCTCGCTACATCTTCTCACTTCCCTCCTCCCCTCATCCTCTTCTCGCATCGCCTAACCTCTTTGCCTCCCTTCTCTCCTTTCCTCCATTATCCACTCTTTCCACCCCCTCTCTCCTCTCTTCCTCTCAGTGTGCTGCCTTCACCCCCGCTCTCCGTTTACTCCTCTCCTCTGTTCTCGGTCCCCCCCCCCCCCCCCCCCCCCCCACCTCTCCCCCGTCTCATCTGTTCTCCTCTCCCTCTCCTCCTCCGCCTCCCCAGCTCGTCTCCTCATCATCCCCTCCCTGATCCCCCACCCTTCCTCATCTCCCTCCTCCTCCTCCTCCTCTTCATTACTGCCAGGGTGAAGGGGATATCTGAGCTCAGCTTACGAACAAAATTGAGAGCGTGCGCATCTGAGCGAGAATTCTCCAAATCACTTTCTGTTTTTTTTCCAATTTGTCCAATTTGTTGTGTTAATGACAGACACTGTCTAGCATGAATACATATTATCAGACACATCGACACTGAAACAAGTTTGGAGCAGAAGAGAAAAAATTCAGCAGTATCGCCATGATTAGGGATTAGACTGTCAATATGATTCGCTTGTCTGAGGCTATTCACCTTCAAGGTTCAGGTTGTAGGACCCAAAGTAATGACAGATATTAAATTAGGGTATTTTTACTCTTGCCAGGCATACTTGCAGTATCAAATGCACTAAAAGAATGTATTACATATCATTCTTGTGTTCTAGCTAATCACATGTCTATTTTGGATTGGCTTTTGACCCCGGAGCTCCCTGCATGCATAATGCACCGACACGTCCCAGATGACTTCAAAGGATCCTGTTTCCGTGAGAAATCAAAACAAAATGTCCCACTGAGTAGGAACCCTGTGAATCTGGTGTCAAAGTCCTCAACGTCACAGATCTCAACGCCAAAGATCCTTCCTTCACCGGGAAGGAACAGGGAAGGAATGGTGAGTAGCAGACGGCTGACAAAGTCTTTGTTTGTGACAATCTCCCGTTGTTTCCCCCCGTCAGTCTGTGTGGCAGACGAGCCCTATCCAAAAGTATATGTTGGGAATATTGCCTGTGATTTCGACAGCGTTTGCTGATTGCTGGTGTTAGGGATGCGTTTCACAGGTCGGCGACTCCATATTGGGTTTGTTTGGTGGAGAAACCTTCTAGAATATGGAAAACTATGACAACTCAATGCATTATTTTTAGTGCTGCATACAAATTCGCCACCCACGCATTCCGATCAAGCTGTCACCATTTCTCCAAAGATTCTGGAAGGTATACTCACCTGACTCATCCGGCCGTACTATAGAGGGTAAGTTCTATATACAGGAGAGTTTCCAAATCGGGGCCTTGGGGTGGCTCATGCCCCCTCGTCCAGAAAATGGGATTGGCCACCCTTAGTGTCACCCTACGCATGCATTCGACGCACGTCTCTGAAGGGTTGGGTGCTGGGTAGTGGGTATGGCTGGTGCCTCAGAACGATGTGTTATTCTACACCCTGCCTGGGCGCCCCCTACTACCCGAGTCTGGACACAGCACTGCTGATAGGTTAGACTAAAACTAACAACTGCAACAGAAGTCATGGGCAGACGGCAGACACTCAAACAAAAGCTTTGGCGCTGCATACTGACTGCTTCTCTGTCTATGTCTACTCCTTCAACAGGATAATGGGGGATGACTCTGGGAAAGACTATTTAAAGTAGAAATAAGGTTGAAGTGGAACCAGAAGATAGAAAACTACTGCCTCCCTCTGCCTCCCCTCAACTCCCATTTTCTCTCTCCCTCCCCCTCCCTCTGTCTTTTCTTTACTCTCTCCCTCCATCTCTTACCTGCCTCTCATTTCTTCCCTTCATATCCCGAATTGACTCTCCCTACGTCTCCCTCCATATCTGCATCCCCTGGCTCGTGCCCCCTCTCCCTCCATCTCTCCCTATCCCCCCCCCCCCTCCCTCCCTCCCTCTCTCGCTCTCTCCCTCCTTTCTGCCCTTCCATTCCCCATGTATCTCTCCCTCCCTCCCTTCACTCTCCCTCCCCGTCTTTGCCTTCCTCTCTCTCCCTCCCTGTCTCACCTTTCTTCCCTTCATCTCCCCATTTGTCTCTCTCTACCTCTCTCTCCCTCTCTCCCTCCCCTTACTCTCACTCTATCCCCTCTCCCTCCCTCCCTCTGTCCCTCCTTTCTGCCCTTCATCTCCCCATTCGTCTCTCCCTACCTCTCCCCCTCATCTCCTGTATCTCTTCTCCCCTTCCTCCCATCCTCCCTCCCTCCCGGTGAACCTCCCTACTCCCTCCCTCCCTCCCTCCCTCCCTCCCGGTGAACCTCCCTCTGCCTGCAGGGCCCCCTGCTGGGAGGGTTTGACGGAGGGCTTCTGACAATCCGGGGGGGGGGAGCTGACACCGAGAGCGCCAGTCACCGTGTCGCTTGCGGCCAAATTGGAACGCACACTGCATGCAGACACACACAGACCCACACCCACACACACACACACGCGCATGCACGACTAGCCGCGAGGAGTGTAGGGCGCCCTGAAAACCTGCATGGATGCCAAGAACGGGCTCTGCCGACACACACACACACACACACACACACACACACACACACACACACACACACACACACACACACACACACACACACACACACACACACACACACACACACACACACACACACACACACACACACACACACACACACACACACACACACACAAAACACAGCAATGTCCACTGCAGTAGAATCCCCTTTCTTCGCTGCTCTGCCGTCTTCTACCACTGCGGAGACTGGAGACACAGACTGGAGCTAAAATGCTAATTCAAAAGGCGGACCCTTCAGGATTTTTCCACAGCAATAAAAATAATAAAATGTGTGTAACACAGCGTTTAACAAAACACAGCACATCCATTTGCTCTGTATACGCCAAAGCCACATCAACATCAAGGGATGTTGATGGCCTTAATTCTTCAGAACGTATATCAATATTAAGTGGTAGCGTTGCTATGTTTAAAAAAGAAAAAAAAAAAAGGCAGGGAATTCTTGAAGCATTGCAGACGCCAGTTCTTTCCTCACCACATTGAATGTGTTTTTTGCGAGTTACTTTACAGACAGATTCCATATGGGTCGTATTGTTGGCCAACCATCTGCAGCTGCTTATGGATGTAATCCAACAGTACTGCAAGGACATGGTGAAATCATGTGGTGGTTCAGAGAGACGGGTGGAGCGCAGGGCGGAGTGGTGTGTTGGGACATGGCTGGTGTAGGCCTACTGGATCTCCCCTTCATGGAAGCATACACGCCGTTTCAGCCTGTTACACAATTCATTTCTAAGGATTTTTTTTTAAATGTCCTTTTCTTTCTTTTTATGAACTGACTCGTTAGACGTCTTTACTTTACATGTTTCATTCATGTGATGTACCGTTCTTCAAAAACTCTTCAAATTCCAAATATATATTTCCATATCCTTCATTGTCTTTTAGTGTAGGCCTACGCATTTCCATCCCTTCATCTTCCTAACCCGACCACTCTACCTCCATTTCCTTTTCCCCCCGGTGTGAATATATTCCACCAGCCACACTTGAATCGAGGGCTGCTCTGTAAACGAGCAGCTCTCGTATCATCAGTATCACCGTCACGCAACCTTTCATTCACTTTGCTTGAACCGCTGACATTTCAATACGCACGCAGCCTCCGGTCCACTTCCGCGGGCAGCGAACGCACATCGATGACTCGCTGAGGACGGGTGTCGGTCGTCAGATGAGCGAGCGTGTGCCGCCGTTTGCCTCTATCAATACCGCGTGGTGCACTGAGTAACCCCCCTCCCCCCCCCGGTGTCTCCCGGTGGAGCGAGCTCACCGTTTGTGAACAGAAGATTGGGTTGTGAGCGAGAGGGAATAAAGCAAATCAGTCTCAATGGGCGGTTTGGGGAGCTGTCTGTCGAGGGCCGCAAGTCAGACAGGGAACAACATGCCGGCACTCGTAAGGGGAACAACACACTCAAGCTGATTGATTCCTGATGGACTCTGTCATTTTTTGTTTAAATGACAAAAGTAACGATTTTTGCTTAACCTGACCACTACTTTACAAACCTCGACCTACCTTGAGGGTATTGTCTATATGTTATGAGACGGTTCAACTGATTAAGGTTAAGTTGTGAGTTGTAAAGTTGAATACATTTTAACTCTCATTTAATCGTTCTAGATGGCCTCCAGGGCAAACATTATCAATTTTGTAGTCTCGCAAAGCCAGACCAAACTACAGCAAGTAGAATGGTCTGGAACCACGCTACCTCGAGCCGTCTATCCGTGGGGAAACTGGGCGGGCATGTTTTTATTTCTTTAAACCAATCACAATCGTCTAGGACGGGGCTAAGCTAGGCTAAGCCCAGGGTTTGACACGCCAGACCTACCTCACTCGTTCTTTATCTGGGTAGACAGCCCGTAACCTTATGTCTGTCCCTACGAGCTGCGTTGAATTTGAGGTATGTTCCTAAACTTTCCCTGGATGAGTGCAACCTTACCTAGCTAGTGGGGGTTAGCTTCGAGGTACTCACCGCAGGTCCACAGCCACCGTCAGGCGAACAGCTCCGGCACCTCGTCTCTGAGGTGACCAGCCCGTGCGTTGATTCCAGTCGTTTCAGTTTCCCCGTGTATGTACAACCAAAAGTTCCCCCGTACAAGTGTCTTGACAGAAACGTTTGTCCTTCGCGTTAGTACCACAAACTCAGAGTCTCACCTGCAGAACCACTTCCAGAGACTCTCAACTCAAGAGACTCACCTGCAGACTCAGCTGTTGCCATTTACAGCCAATGAGCACCTCAACGCCGCCCCTCTCTGTGTGATGCCAGTACTGACCCTGACCATAGCAGTCTAAGGCCCAATCCCATTTCTACCCCTTACCCCGTCCCCTCCCCCTTGTTTTCAAGGGGTAAGGGGAAGGGGTAAGGGGTAGGGGTAAGGGGAAGGCGTAAGGCGTAGAAATGGGATTGGGCCTAAGGCCCAATCCCATTTCTACCCCTTACCCCGTCCCCTCCCCCTTGTTTTCAAGGGGTAAGGGGAAGGGGTAAGGGGAAGGGGTAAGGGGAAGGGGTAAGGGGTAGGGGTAAGGGGAAGGCGTAAGGCGTAGAAATGGGATTGGGCCTAAGGCCCAATCCCATTTCTTCCCCTTACCCCTTCCCCCTTCAAAACAAGGGGGAGGGGTAAGGGGAAGGGGTAAGGGGTAGAAATGGGATTCGGCCTTAACCTAACCATATTCCTCATATGGAAAATAAGGAATAATTATGGAGCACCGAAGGACTTGGGAGTAAGCTAAGAATGTCTTGTCTTTTAAATGTCAAGAGAATTATCCATTTGGAGACTATACAGAAAGAATAGAAAATATTCACATATAACTGAAAAACTACAAATTACATCACATTCCTTAATATTTCTGGGGTGTTTTGCTTACAGAAACTTGACATTCATCTGTGGAGGCGTTTTGTAGAGGCTTAACAAAACTATACACAGTAAAGCATACAGTACTGTATATAGCACAGTGCAGTACAGTATACAGTACAGAAGTTCGTCATTGTGGTCTTTAGAGTCATGATGTTAGTCCATTCTTTAAAACTTTGTAGCAGTTCAAAATGCTGAAAGTGATGCCCTTGTACTGAAGTTATGAATCTACTGCTCAACATCAGTTCTTCAACAGAACTGGGAGAAAACCTGAAATTCTTGCAGTGTTAAGACTTGAAGTGTAATTATTGTAGTCCGATATGTATCCAAAGAGTGAAGGACACATTTCTGAAACATTTCTGACGCACGATAAGTGCTTGTGACGAATTTGAAAAAAGGAACTCAAGATAAAATGATTATTGTGCCCAATTCTGTTTCTGTTTTAAAGTTTTTCGCATAATGCTCTCGTTATGTCTTGGGTTGTAAATACAGCACAATCCTTTACTTTGCAGCAGTGCACTATTGCCTCGCCCTAAAAGCTAAAATCATTCTCAGCCAGGTTGTGGCATGTTTACTTCACCTCAATGTAAAGGACGGACAGAGAGACTTTGGTCGACAAGAAAATATAACCATTTGGTTATTTTGAAACATTTTGGTTTTAAGGAGTCTGATGAGAAACAACAATTACTACGCAAGACGTTTGTAGTAGTGATGCTACCGACCTTGCTAACATTCTCAATAGCTTTATGGTAGCTTTGCTTCTTTTAAAACAGTTACTTTCCTTGTAGAGAGCTACTTTCCCCACCAAAAAGCGGTGTAGCGGGCTCAAACGCTACATGTACCAAAAACCTGAGGACAATGGAATCTGACAAGGAAGGCACAACTGCTGTTTTGCACAGAAATGTCTCTGAATGTAGCACTTTGTTACTTTTTGCAGCATTCCTGATGAATGCTCTCAACCGTGGTTAAGATAGATAAGGGAGTAGTTGCCAAAATTACTATTTTCCTCATCCCTAAACAAAACTGGTGATGTCTTTTCTGTGGCTGCACTGTTTGCTGCAGTGAACACACTGTTATACTACATTTTGATAACTACTGTGCTTTTACATCTCTCACACTGCTGCTGACACAAACATCCTCTGCCCCAGTTAGACACCTCTCAAGATGGCGCCAGTACAAAACCCAGACTCTAATGCACTAAAAGTGACAGCTTACTCTGTTTAAAGACCTTCTGCGTTGCTGCCCTGTGTGATAGTGATGCCTCTTGATGACTTAATAAATAAAATAAAAACATCCAGTACAACAAAGCTTGTACAGATATGATCATAACAATTGATAAGTGTATTTACGATCAGTAGTGCCCTTTAAATTCAAGCTGTATTTCTAGTGTAGAGTCGATAAAAGGATGGATCATCCACAGATTTTTGCGATTATCAAAAGGATTATTTGTAGCAATACTCCTAGATTTACTACTCTTGATAAACGCAGCTTCTTGGAATATAAAAATCGTAACAAACTGCTTTCCATCAATCCCAAGGTTTTTTCCTTGATCACACATTGCACACTTTGAATGGAGAGGTTAAAGGGCCACACACACACACACACACACACACACACACACACACACACACACACACACACACACACACACACACACACACACACACACACACACACACACACACACACACACACACACACACAGAACTGTTCACCGCTTGGTTCCACACATGGATACACATGAACCAACAACTGTGAACCACCTGGTACAACAGACAGACAGACAGACAGACAGACAGACAGACAGACAGACAGACAGACAGACAGACAGACCACTGGGTCTCGATAAACGTGTGCACCCTGATTTATTTATATATATATATATATATGATGGACCTTTGACCTCTGTGAGGGGGTCAAACCTAGTGTCATCAATGTAAACACAACAGGATTAGTAGAGACAGGAGACAAAATTTGCTGAGATCATTGAGGCTAAGGACCAAAGAAAGGAACAATTCATATCCGCAATTGCCGACACACATTTCCAATCTGCTCTTCTGTTCTCCTCCCCCCCGTCTCCTCATCTTCAAACACATTGTGCTGCCCTTCGCCAGAGAGTGAAGGCAGCTGTTTGCAAAAAGTCGAGGGAGATGTTGTTTCAGATCCAGAACAGACTCCAGAACAGCATCTTCCTAACTCCTCGCAGGGCACACAGCTGCTTTTCTACGCTGACGATACATGAATGAGTTCCACTGGAGAACTCCTCCTCTGAGCAATTGTAAGCACAAAGTCGACTACTACTACTAGCGTTCAGAAGTTTGGTGTCTATGTACATCAGATGTACAGAGGCCCCCTCCAGCATCCAGCAACTGTGTTCTAATGGTACATTGTTTAGCTAATCGTGATAAAAGGCTAACTGATGATTGGAGAACCCTTGTGCAAACCTGAAAACTGTTAAATAAAAGTGTGAGTTTTCATGGAAAACTGGAAATTGTCAAGGTGACCCCAAACCTTTGAACGGTATTGTATATATATTTAAAGACTATAAAGCGCTCAGTTAGAATATGCTTTTATCCAAAGCGAACAGAGCATTGAATTCAGATACATGTCATTAAGGAGCAGGTATATGGGTCAAGCATCTTGCTATAAGCATGCCCACAGGTAGACTGCATCATGCATGTACTGTTTATGGTTTATTCAGTCCGTTCATTACCGCACATTAGCAGCCAAGCCCCCCCAACAACCCACACCCCTGCTTCCACTGCCTCAGTTCATTATTTCCTGAGCTGATTAAGAGCTCTGGTTGGCGTTCAAATGACCGTTAGTGATGGTAAGAGCACCCTAGGGCCGCCCCGCAATGTCTTCCTGTACAGCCCCTGCCAGCGTCCATTTACCCACACCTGGCCGGCCACTCAGAGAGAGTTAGAGAGAACGGAGAGGGGGGAGATTGAGAGGGAGAGGAGGGACGGACATTAGCAGATATGCAGAGATGGAGAGTGTAAAATGGAGTGAGATGAAGAAAGAGAGGCAACTTGATGGAAAAAAGTTAGATACTGATGGGGGGGGGGGGGGGGGAAGAGAGAGAGAGAGAGAGAGAGAGAGAGAGAGAGAGAGAGAGAGAGATGTAATAAAGGACGAAGGGAGAGAGGATTGTTCAGATTACACTGTGTGTACGTGCGCATGTATACGTGTGTCCAGCCGAGGCCTGGCCGCGGGTTCTAGACTAATGGCGGCCGTGTCCAGACTCTGATTAATTAAACATTCCCAGGAGGGCAAGGAGTGAGGGAGGGAGCGGTAATTCATCACCCTGCTCATGCGTAATGGAGTACAGCTCACCACCAGCCTCTCATTAGCAGTGATAAACTCACACCGCCCTGGACACACGCACTAACTCACGCCCTCGACACACACTCACACACTCTGGACACACACACACACACACACACACATATCCCACCGGAACTCAACAAGGCCGCAGCAAGACACGACATGCACGCACAGACACAAAACACAAAATGTCAACGTATGCACACACACACACACACACATTTGCAACAGGCTTCCATACACACAAATCCATTCATGCACACTAACACCACACTCCACCCAGAAACATAAACCCACACAGACCTTCGTGCACACACACATCAAAACACACACCCATACAACCCTCGGACACAGAGCCAACGCTCTCCAGGGCGGTAGTGTGTGATGAATGCGGTGGTCACCAGCTCACCTTGACCTGTGCTGCGACACCAGCGAGCAGGAAGCTCTCTCTCTCTCTCTGTCCCTCGCTGAAGTAAAGTACTTCTCCTGTCTCATGTACTCTCGAGCGCTTAACCACTGCACCAAGCAGCCTCCGGTCAGGGCGCAATGAGGTGAATATTATGCTTCTAAACCAAGGAGCATTTCATATTTATTTACTTCTCCCCCTCCGCTTCATCGCCTGTGAAAATAGGGGGCGTGTGTGTTGATAGATACAGTTTTACTCATCCTTCTTAGGCAACCAACAACTAATGAGTGTTGGTGGGGGGGGAAACGTTGCAGGTTACATTCTGGAACAGGTGGTGGTCAGTTCTCATTGCCCCCCCCCCCCCCCAGGCCCGCTACCGTCACCCCCCCCCATCTCCGAGGATCCCCCTGTGGCGTACAGCCCGCAGTCTCCTTCAAGGCCAATGCACCGACTGCGGCTACACCCCCCCCCCCCCCCCCCCCCCCCCCCCGCCCGCCCGCCCGCCAGCGTAGATCAGAGCCACCTGTCCCCCAGCTCCACGACCTCCACCCACCAGGACTCCTGAGGGCCCGTCGCGCCGGGGCGCCCCCCCCCCCCCCCCCCCTTCTCTCTGGCTTACCGCGGGCTCTTCAAACGCCCCCGGCAGACGCCTGGGGACCGCATTACCATTTCACACGCACTCCATCTGGCTAACCCACACCTGCGAGGCTGAATTACCCACAATCCTCTGGGCTCCACGCAGGAGGTCTGCACCAGGATGTCCTCTCATTATTAACGGTGGCACAACACCGATAGAAGAATCATACCCAGCCCTCAAACTAGTGGCGGTTCCCTGGCGTGAACGGTGGCGTGGCTGAGAGGGAAAGTGTCTAGGGCCAAGGGTTGCTCGTCGTCGTGTGTGACTGAGCAAAAGTTTTTTTCCATGCTGTTTTGAAATGCCACTTCATAATTTGTTCAGACATCTGTTTCTTCGCTGCGGTCGTCCTTCGTTGGGTCATATCGTGGGGGCGGCGGGGGGGGGAGTGGGGATTGTGTGTGTGCACGTGTGTGTGTGTGCGCGGGTGTTCATTTGCGAATGAGTGAGGCGAAAGGTATCAAACAATGTCTATTCCGTTGCGTCGCTCTCCCTTCATCCTCTCTCTCCTCTCTCTCATTTCGAGGAGGTGCGTGGTAGAGGGGCCACACAGTGGGAGGAGGCTTAAGCTGAGGCTCTATTGTTCTGCTCGCTGAAACACAGCGCGTCTCCAAAAAGACAAAGGCTGTTTTCCTCTCCGTCTCCTCAGTAAACACTCCCTCCGACATGGCGGAGAAACCGGCCATGTCGGAGAGCCAAGGGCAAGCCACGAGGCAGAGAGCGGGAAATCATCTCCCCTCATCCTTTGTTGCACAGCAAGGAGAGAGAGAGAGAGAGCGAGAGCGAGAGCAAAAATAAAGAGGAAATAAATTAGCCCACTCATCAAGCAAGGATTTCGGGAAGGGGTGTTTGGTCGTCGTGAACCCACAGTGCTTCCCCCCCCCATTACCTGACACTCATTAACACTGATTGGATATTGATTACCTCAAACACAGCAGAAATCATCTCGTCTCATAATGCGAAGGTACATTATTGGTTGGTTCATTTGCTTTTTTTCGTGGAGGCAAACGCATGTCTGAACAGAGAGGCCGTTCTGGATTTGCATCGAGGGAGGAGGTGCCCACTCAACTCACTAACTGCAGTTATAGCCTCTTGTACACCATCCATTCACGGGGTGGCCAATTCAAAGATGGAAATGTGATAACAATATCAAAAAGGTTTTTTTTCCCATGCACTGTACCCCATTGTTCACGGGGGAATTAAAAGCCGTGTAACAGAGAGTTCAGCAGCCTCGTCAACGCGTCCTCTATGATCAATCCTGTTCTACCCACTAATGAGCGCCGACGTACAACCCTCTCTCCTCAACGACTTTGCATTTAAACTTACTGCCATGCCTCGAACTAAAGGCTACAACTCCCACGGCTGCACGGGGCGTTGCTTCTTTTAACATCGCCCCCCTACCAACACCTTTGGACATCGTGGATCCCACACAACTACACGGCCACCTCCTGGCCAGCAGTTCGCTTTCTCCTTCTCCAACTCCTCCTCCTCAACTCCTCTCTGCTTACCCCCCCCCCCCCCCCCCCGGCTCTCCCTTGTATCTACAATGTCGCGAGCCCTTGCCTCTCAGGTTGCTGTGCCGTACGCTCTCCCCCCCTCACCTGTCCTCCCCCTTTGACTCCCCCCTTCCACCTCACCGCAACAGGATTAATATTTCAGCGACGGCTCCTGGGCCATTTCTCTGTCTGACGAATCGACGCTGGAAAGAGAGATTCCCAGCGGCCTCTGAACAATAAATATTAAAGGGCTTGCCTGGCGAGGGCCCCGGCGTACGACGCGGCGCTCCCCGTGTACACCGCCGCCGCCCGCGTGCCCCCGCGCCATCCCTCTCTCTCACCGTCGTCGTACACTCTCACATCCCCGCGCTCGCTCCCTCCCACCTCATCTGCTGGGCCATCTGTGCTCCGGCTATAAGCAGAAGCCCACCAACACTCCCCTCTCCCTCCGTCTCCTTTGACCCCACTTTCTCCATCTCTCAACCCCTCTCTCTCTACTCCTCTCTCTCTCTCCCTCTATACTACCCCCCCTCTCTCTCTCTACTCCTCTCTCTCTCTCCAATACCCCCTCCCTCACTAATACCCCCCTCTCTCTCTCTTTCTACTCCCCCTCTCTCTAACCTCTCTAATACCCCTCTCTTTCTCTCTCTCTCTACTCCCCTCTCTACTCACTCCCCCTCTCTAATACCCCTCTCCCTACCCCCCTCCTCTCTCTACTCCCCTCTCTCTCTACCTCTCTAATACCCCTCTCTTTCTCTCTCTCTCTACTCCCCTCTACTTACTCCCCCTCTCTCTCCCTCTCTAATACCCCCCCTCTCTCTACCCCCCTCTCTCTCTCTCTCTACTTACTCTCCCTCTCTAATACCCCCTCTCTCTTTCTACTCCCCACTCTCTCTACCTCGCTAATACCCCCCTCTCTCTACCCCCCCTCTCTCTCTACTCCCCTCTTTACTTACTCCCCCTCTCTATCTCTCTCTCTCTCTCTCTCTCTAATACCCCCCCCCCCCCTCTCTCGTCTCTCTTACCCCCTGCAGGCCTGCCGTGGCGACGCGTGGCCTCCGACGGCTTGTGCCTGACTATGTTTGTATCCCGCGGAGGCGCGCCTCTGCAGCCAAACTCACTTTGTGCAAATGGCTTTTTTTTTTTTCGTGTGGCGTCACACGTCGTGAGCCGCCATTAAACCGGCGCAATTAACGCATCACTGTTATTTTTTACCCCCCACCGAGAGGGTATTGAAAGGGGTATGCACAATTTGCATCAATTGTCAATATGAAACAAAACTAAAAAATATAAGCCACCATGGAAGTCTACAGCAGATGGGTATCGACCCAGCAGATGCAGAACATCCTAGTGAGCTCATGTAGGCTAATAGGGGACATAAGTGCGGAACAATAGCGTGTGAATGATCCGGGCTGATGTATGCGCAGCCACCAACACATAGAACTTCTGAAACATCTCCAAGCGGGTGATATTGATTCTAGATGTATTTATTTCTAAACGTGACCAATTGACGTGACGCCAAAATTGAACCGACGCAGTGACATTAAGCAAGGTTACCTCACAGCCAATGAGGGGAGAACGGTCGAGTTTCAGTTGTGTGCATATTTAATTTCCCCACCTGAACAAATGGCCCAATCCAATACAAGCCTTGGCGTCAAGTCACAGATCTCTACCACCTCCCAGTGGACAAACCGGGGATGACACCCTAAGAGCTGCAAAGGTGAAATAACGTCCCCTTTTATTAAAACTTACTGGAATAATAAGCACAATTCTGGCTTCTCAATATATAACACGGACACCTTACAATTACACCAGGCTTAGATTAGGCCATGAGCAAGACATTTTATTATCTACACTTTATTATCTGTTTAATATTACCTTTTTCAGGGCTAAATCCAAATGCAGTCTACCGGTATGCTTCAAATAGTTAGAAACACTGAAATTCCCACTTTCTTTGCCGAGGTGTCATTCCTGGTTTATATATTAATAACTTAGTGTATTCTCTGGTGGAAATGTCTCAAATTGGAATCTTCAGACACAGACGAATATTAATATTTAAAGTAGGCCGCCGCCTACACATGAGAAACTGGCAAAGAGATTAAACATGACAAGCAGAGTGCGAATAAGGTGAGTGCTCTTCCCTATACCACATAGAATATAGGTGGAGAAGTTTCCAATCGTAAGGATTTCTAAGAATGAAATTCAAACAGTGTAGAGAATACATTACATTTCCAATCACCAACACATAATCTTCGATCAAAGGCTCTTTTGAAAGCCCCTTCTCTCTTAGCAACAGAGAGAATAGTTCATCAGGAACTATCGATCCGAGAAAAGTCAGAATCTAAGAGACGGCACAAAATCGATACTCCTAAGCCCTCTCATATCTCCCTCGACGTGGGCCTTGGCCCTCTTCAGTTATGAAACCCTTCCAGCGCAGAGGGCAACGACATGGTTCACTCTTTAAACAGTTTAGCAGCAAAGCCAGCAACATACACCCACCCACCCACACACACACACACACACACACACACACACACACACACACACACACACACACACACACACACACACACACACACACACACACACACACACACACACACACACACACACACATATCTAATAATACGCACACTTGGGGTTGGTAATGAAGTGGTCTGGACGGACTCCGGCGAAGGTATCGATCAGGTATCAGAACCTTCCCCTCCTCCTTCTCTTTGATCCTCCATCAAAGGGACAGGATTCCTCGAACCCCCCCCCACCCGGACAAGCACCATGCATTGTGGATAAGGGGGGGGGGGGGGGGGAGCCAAGGATCAGTGGATGTTATAATGTGGTGTTTTCTTTAGAGGCTCTGAGGGTCCCTTGAGAAGTGGGTCTACAAAGCACACATGACACAAGAGAGCAGAGACAAAGAGAAACATGAAGAGAGGGAGAGACAGGAGAGACAGACAGGAAGACAGAGGGAGACCCAAACAGGAAGGGGGCAAAAGAGTGAGAGACAGGAAGGGGGGGGGAGAGAGAGGTGGCGGAGAGACAGGGAAAGAGACACCGTTGGGCTGGCAAAACAGACAGGGAGGAGGGAAAGGGAGACAGACATGCAAACAGACGGACAGGCAGAAACTAGATAGGCAGCCAGACAGCTGTAAGGGGACCCAGACCGGGCCTGTGGACGCGCTAGTGTCCGCCAGAGCCCTGCCAGCAGCGATCCTCCATCGAGAGAAGATGATAGGGCTGTCCGCTTCCCACATGAATACATGCACGCTACAGAGGATGAATTAATCATGTCACCGGCTTTCATCAGATTACTCCCAGCATATCCGCAGCGGTAGTGCGCGTGTCAATGTTTTAGTTCGCGATAACGTGTCGATTTTTCCCTCGCAAGATGACAAAAGCAGACACGACTTGGGGAACAGCTACAGTAAGGGCCAATCCCATTTCTACCCCTTACCCCTCCCCCTTGTTTTGAAGGGGTAAGGGTAAGGGGTAAGGGGTAGAAATGGGATTGGGCCTAATTACACTCAGCGGGCAGGGTGGTAGAGGCTAGGTGGCTTGATCACTCCACTCATGCAGGAGGACAGAGGGTTTAAGTTGATGTCAGGGGGTGATGTGTGAGTCATTATGTCACGAGTTAGAAGGGAGGGCTAAAAGGAGTCAATATGAAGGGTAGAGTTGGTTAAATCAATAAGCCAGGAGTTAGAATGAGTCAATAAGCAGGGTAGAGTTGGTTAAATCAATAAGCCAGGAGTTAGGAGTCAAAAAGCAGGGTAGAGTTGGTTAAATCATAAGTCGGGAGTTAGAATGAGTCAATAAGCAAGGTAGGGGTGGTTCAACCATAGGCCAGGCGTTAAAAGGGAGGGCTTGAAATTATTATGCAGTAAGTAGCTGGTTTGTATGCAGTAGCAGATGGGATGGTTGAGGACAAGACCTAGCGACCTTTACATCCCAACATGCAACACACTAGTCAGAGAGCTGCTCTGAAATTCACAGCCTGGCAGTCAATCTACTTCAGGGTGTCACGCTCTTGCACTGATACACGGTCTATATGCAGTATATGCACACGCACCCAGAAATCAACATAGACAGACCCACACACACACACACATACAATCCCCTCATTACCATGTAATTGCAGAACAAATTTGGCACTCTTATGCTGAACACATCGGATTTCCTACCATACCAGGTTTGAACAATAAGCCACTATTGCTCAGCCCTGAGATTTTCGCTCTTCTATAGGAGGATAGTGTAAACGGTGGAGCGGCCCGCAGCTGAGAGGTTACGGCCTGTAGTCAAGATTGCAGTTAAGCCTACTTAAATACAATGTTCTACTGCTAATAAAAATAAAAAAAATACATAAATGTAACGAACTAGATATGCATGTAATCATCGATTTCGTGCCATTTTCTCAAGTAGTAGTCTGGGATGGGGGGGGGGGGGGGGGGGGGGGGGGCTGTCAAAAGACAAAATTACCAGGAAGTAATCTGGGTGGGGCCACGGACCGCTGGGTCTGCTGGCCTTTAGGCGGCGCACCGCCCATCTGCTCCTGCTAAGGAGGGGCCTGCAGTCAGAGGAGCAGAGCTTCCACCACCAGGGATCCATTGTGTGGAGCCCCACCTCATCCCCATGCAGCACCAGTCTACTGTCATATATTTCACGCATCGCCTCTCTGTAGTGTTCAGAGGAGCAGGCATAATGAAGAAAACTCAGAGCCGTATAGCTTTGTCCCCCGTCTTCAAACGGAGAGAAGTTATATTGTAATTAGACATTGGCATTCATGCCAAGGACAATGGAGCCAGCATCAGTTATACCACTATAAAATAAGACACACGTACAGTGGTAGAGATGTGCATGGGCAGGGCCGGCTCACTTATTAATGATCTGCTTAAAAATTAAACAAAGGATATATATATATATATACACACACAGTATATCAATGAAACAGTGACATATATTAAGCGTCTTCAAGGCAATCACAGGATTTGGTTTCATTTTTCACACAGAGAGAGAGAGAGAGAGAGAGAGAGAGAGAGAGAGAGAGAGAGAGAGAGAGAGAGAGAGAGAGAGAGAGAGAGAGAGAGAGAGAGAGAGAGAGAGAGAGAGAGAGAGCTAGTGGGCAAATATGGTTGAAATCATTTTAATATGAAGCCATAAATCGAGTCGCTACAGCACTCAGACATGTTTTGTTATTCAAATGAAAACCAAACCTAAAGACAGACATCCTCGTCCCCGTGGGTAATGCGTTCATCCGTCCGACGTGGGCTCTCTCCCTGGGAGCCATAGCGGTGAGCTGACGTGTGTTCTGAGGCGGGTGTGCAGTAAAGTGAACTCGGCCGTACGCTAAGCCCGCGCCGCTGCCGACCGGGCGCTGTGGGAGGAGGTCACTGGAGCGTGACGAGGAGCAGGCAGAGCAGCAGGGGCAGCGAGCTGGTGGTGGTCCCACTCAGACCTCCGGCGGTGAGCCGGTCTCCGTAGAGGTCCAGGAGCTGGAGGACCACGCCGTTGGTCCAGCCGAAGCCCAGCTACGTCCGGACACACAACAACAACAACAACAACAACAACAACAACAACAACAACAACCACCCCCTCAACAACGCATAAACACAACAGATGATCATACACAATTTGACATTCAAAGATCAAAGCCATATCTTAGTGCTCCAAATTGTAATTTTGATGATCGAAATCTTGATTCAAGAACCAAGAGAGAAAAAGAGGAAGGACTTCTTCGTTAACTTGAATGTTTGCCTGAAAATATGACCTTGGTAGTCCTCAGGGGTCGATTTAGGGTCCCCTATTTCATCTACATGCTATGCTAGAAACAGTTCAGTGCGGCTACGAAAATTAATCCAACCAGCCTCCTTCTGGGCTCACTTAGTTCTCCTGAAATGCATTCAGTTCAAGCGTGCGCATGCATGTAGGTGTGTGTGTGCGAAAATGCTAAATAATGAGGGCAGACAGGAAATTGGAATGGTGCAGAGGAAGGGCTTTCTGAAATTAGAGGAGGCTGCGTCGCCAGGATTTGACCACGCTGGCATTATTCCTGCCAACAGAGTGTTTGAAGAGAAAAAAATAATAACCAAAAATACCTGAACGTCATACTCCCCACCCCCGCCTGGTTTACCGTCTCCGTTCACATCATACTGTAGAGAGAGAGAGAGAGAGAGAGAGAGAGATGGAGAGGATGAGGGAAGAGGCAGACAGAGTGCGAGCGAGATAGAAGGGGTCCACATGTTGGAACCAGAGTTGCGACGACAGTCCTCACCTTCTCAAACATGGCGTCGTACTTGTCAAACGCCCTCCAGTTGGTTCTGATCCAGTTCTGGGCCAAATCAAATGCCCGTTTTTTGGCCTCACTTGAAGGCAACTTCGACAAACCTGGAACAATTACGTATATATATATATAGTATGTGCTATCAAACCCAGAGCAAGACTAACAAAGTGCTACCCCACGCTGAACCCAGACCCGTTCAGCTGGCCGTCACCCACCCTAATCACGGGCCACGGTGAGAGTGCGTACCCTCAATGAGCATGTGCTGCAGCGGGGGCCACGCGTTGGGGTAGTCCCACTGCTGCCCGCTGTCCTGCAGCGACGCGGGGACGCCGTTAGGGAACCGCAGCGCCCCAGACTCCTGTCGGAACACATCACAACAACAACAACAACCACAACAACACAGGTCATACAGATAGCAACAACAAAACAAACCCCTAGCAACAATAAGTAGTCAAGCTGGAGGGCAGTGATGCATGGATGGATTGATTATTGCAGCGTGTGGGCGCCCCCTGCTGGAGGTTATACTGTGTTTATGGATATTGAGTGACTACAGGTAGATAGTTATACTGCCATTCAGCTAACAGATAGATAGTTATATGGTCATTCAGCTAACAGGTAGATAGTTATATGGTCATTCAGCTAACCGGTTGATATAGTTAGATGGTCATTCAGCTAACAGGTTGATATAGTTATATGGTCATTCAGCTAACAGGTTGATATAGTTATATGGTCATTCAGCTAACAGGTAGATATAGTTATGGTCATTCAGCTAACAGGTTGATATAGTTATGTTCATTCAGCTAACAGGTAGATAAAGAGTGGTTCTCGTCCAGTAAACAGAGGACAGCACCCGGAGGTACAGCAGGGCCCTCTCAGCCATGGCGGGCGTGGAGAAGCACTGCGCCCAGAGCGGCGCCAGGTTGGAGGGGTGGAACTGCGTCCGGGTGGCGTTGGTGAGGAGGCTGAAGTCGAACCAGGCGCCGCGCCGCTCGTCCCACATCAAGGCCTCCATCGCCCGCTGCCTGACTGCCGCCGCGCGCTCGTAGCCAGCGGCCGCCTCGGGGTCCCCTGCCAGGAACGGGGCGCCGGGATGTCAGGGCGCGCTGACAGGTGATGTTGAGCTGTCAGAACCCCCGTCCGTCCGTCGTCCGTCCGTCCGTCAAAGGTGAGGAGAGGGCGAGATGCCTGCGTTGCAGCTGCTCATCTAATAGCATTCAGCTTCCACTCAATGAGCGGTTTTTGTGTTCTGCATTAGGCAATCCATTTAGTCAATTATCCATTTAGTCAATTAGTCTTTAGTCCGCCGTCAAGGAAACGTCATTCGGTCAATTAGTCAATAACCATTTAGTGATGTGGCAGACAGATTTAATCTAAAGGGACTACTACTGGTATTTTATTTAGATTGGATACGTATCAATGATCCTGAAGAGTGAGGTATCCAACTTAAAGAGGGCTCCCGGTAGAGTGAGGCAGACGTTGGGGCTGACAGACAGTTTTCAGCACCACCATATATATTTGTATGTATTTAATTATGGACCCTTCATATACTTGTACTAATGGACCTTACAAGTCACTTGTTCAACCAGGTTCCCCGTAAACCAGCCCCAACACTAAATGGAAATAATAAAGGATGCATGCAATTTGGTGATAATATGAACATAAAGTAATGTAGGCGGTGAAAACAGGGTGCTAGAAACAGGGGAGCCTGAATGAGACTTGAGCACCCCTGTAAACACTTATTAAGATAATATGGACATTAAGGTGTGATATCCTTACGCCTGATTTCCACCGGGGACGTAAGCGCTGTGGAACGGCTGCACCGCGGTCACCGCTGCTGATTGCTGCCACTCTAATCAATGAACCCCCCCCCCCCCCCCCACCGGGCGTGCCGTGGAACGTCTCAGCAGCGTCCCAGCGCATTAATTCCGTAACACTTCTATTTTTGACGCGAGCCGCTGTTGAACCGCGTCAACAGAGCAGAGCAGATCGACAGAGCAGATCGAGCCGGGCAGGAAGTGAAATAGTGAAAGCCATAGAGCATCCGGTCAATTTTCAAAATAAAACACAATACTCAGCTCATGTAGCCTATCACAACTTCACATCAACATTACGTCATGACCGGTGGCACCGGGTCAGCAGTCGATCAATCAAAGGGTCTCAGAGGGTCGGCAACATAGACGACGAGAGACTGATTGTCGAAGTGGAGCAACATAAAATAATTTATGAAATAAATCATCCTTTTTATGAGGACAATGTCAGAAAGGACAAAGCCTGGCATTTAATTGCAGTCGTTTTGGGAGAGGATGGTGAGTACATTAGGTTTAGGATTGTCACGTGATCTCGCGTGAATACGGCTGGAGTTAAATGCATACACATTTATATGATGGTGCTGAAAACTGTCTGCTAGCCCCGCAAGGCAGCGCTACGCTGCCGTTACGCGCCCGGTGGGGATTGACACAGGGCAGAGGACGCAGCCGTTCCGCGGCGCGTACGTCCCCGGTGGAAATCAGGCGTTACAATTGTAATCAGTAATGAAAAAAAAAAAGAAGAAATTCAGCAAGTACCCAGCCCGAAACCCCTTGCTTAGGTTACTTATACCACTCAACGCTGCACTAGACTATCCAGCGCCCCGGCCGTCCCTAAAAGGGAAGGAATGAAGGAAGCCGTCTGGTGTGGGCTCACCCAGGAGCCTGTGGAAGGAGGCCAGGGTCCTCTCGTTGCGGCAGAGCAGGGCGTTGAGGTCCACCGGCAGGACTTGGCTGGCCCCCCGTGTCCCCCAGGGACGGGGTCTGGCCCGGGGGGCGTGGCTCGGTACCAGCGGGAGGAGAAGTCCCAGCCAGACTCTGCCCCCCCGCCTTTAGCTCCTCCCACAGCAGCTGCTTCTGGAGGTCTGGGAGAGGAGGGGAGGAAGGGGAGGAGCCGGAGGAAGCGAGATGGGGAGAAAAAAGGAGAAGAAGAGAATATCGCTAAGAGCTAGCAAAAGGCCGTTCAGCAAAGTCACAACTTCTCTCGGTTTTGGGACCTCAGGGGTGGAACGAGCTCCCTGCCGCTCTCAGGACCGCAGTGTCGCTCACTATCTTCCGAAAAAGACTCAAGACTCACCTGCTCAGAATCCACCTCGACTCTGCATAGCCACCCTCCCCCTTCTGGCCACCATTGTACACTGTATTGTGTTGTGTTGTATTGTATTGTATTGTATTATAGTACTTAACCGTGTAGCAACTGCAGTAGCTGCTATCATTGCTGTAACACAGGGAATCGGTTAGCCTAGCGAATGTTGTACTTGCACTTGGTTCTATGAACATCCTTACTGTACCGACAGCGATATATGGATGCACTTCTTATGACAAATGTACAAATGTACTACTGCTAAATGCCCTAAATGTAAATGTAAATGTAAATGAGAATATGACACAAAAAGAGGATGAGGGGAAATGAACAAGAGACTAGGAATAGGTATTTTTAAGTCGATTTGACACCTGGTTTAATGTAGGGTGAATATGGCTCCTTACCGGTGGTTAGTCCCTCAGCGAGCTCCAGATCATCTGTGTAGGACTCAGGCCTGAAATAAACCGTACACGTCTCAATAACGCAGAACACCGTCTTCACTTGGAAATGACCATCCTTCTAGTTCAGAGCACAAGGTCCTCCTCTTCTGGAGCATAAACCTGCACCGTGTCAATGCAGCAATCGCTTATTTCAAACGACTTGAAATTACAAAAAAACATCCAGAGTAATGTTTGTAGACTACCGACCTGGGGGAGCCCACGGGGACGTGGTGGCGGTTGAGCGTGTGATTATGCAGGGTGAGGGAGCGGTTCTGCATCCAGAAGGAGTACTCCTTGTCCAGAGTGGGCAAGGCTCCCCTGTGGACCACCAGACAGTGTTAAGTCCCCAGTGTTCCCAGTTGGCACTGGGACAGCGTTCATAAGCACCGGTGTCACATACTCACTGAGGAGACTGTGTTTATCGTTATGAAGAGGGGGTTGAGAAAGTAATTTACGGTTTAGTTATGTGCTACACATTCGATTTCATGCACATTATATTAATAGAAGAGTGAGTTCAGATCAATGATGGCGTATGAAGAGTACAACAGCAACGGGACTTTTGACACATGTTACATGTAGTGTACAGGCGTTTCTAATAACATTAATTACATCAACAATCTTACAACGTAAACTCACTGCAAACAAACATGCCACAAAAGAGACCATCAATCATCAAGCAAGTTGGCTGCAAGATAAATGGAAATTTACGGGTAAATGTACCGGATACAAGGTAGCTGGCCTGCGGTAATGTGTAGACATACACAAATTAGCAAGCTAGGGTCTAGGAAAATGTTTATGTTGCTTGGCAACAGTCAAGTCCCACTCTTGGAACCATTTGTGTTGGCGGAGCCAAATTAATGATCAAATCATAATCTGTTGTCGCTCAGTACTTTTAACTTATAAAAGGTGCTTGTAAAACTTGGATTAAAGCATTATCAAACCTGGGGTCACGCTGTTGCACTGCATAATATCAGCAAAGCATAGCTGATATTGCCTGCGGCCTTGTACCTACGGCCAAACACTGCTATACTGATATTCAGGATAAGAGCAATCCCTTTCCCACGATATTGTTTAAATAATAGATATTACTCTTTTTACCTAGTTTCGAATGACATGCTCTTGAATGAAAAAAGAGAACAAGAAAGAAAAATAAGAGAACAAGATAAAAGGAAGAAAGACAAATAGAAAAGATGGAAAAGCAGGTGGAAAAGGAAAAAAGTAAGTGGACTAATATTTGCCAGCAGGTTATGGGATATGCTCCAGGAGTGCCGGTCTGGGCGGCAGGGCTGTTCCAGGTGGGCAGATCACCTGAGGAAGTCCTGGTCCTGGGTGGCCTGGTAGTAGCTCTCCACCATCAACGTCAGGAACGGAGGCTGGCTGCGCCGGTTGGAACGAAGCCGTATCTGAGGGAGCACCGGGGAGAGCCAGTGAGCTGACGGGGGCTGAGACAGCGGAGGCGAGGTTCGTTCTCACACTGGTCGCGGTGGGGCAGAGCGGGAGTTAGACGCTGCAAAGACTAAACACAAACTAAAATATCCTGGAGGGAAGAGAGAAGGGGACACAGATGGCTGGCGGTGTGAGGCGGGAGAGACAGTCTCTCACCTGTCTACAAGGTAGAGGAGGTTCTGGATCATTCCTCGGGCAGTGGTCGTCATCTCTGAGAGGAGCAGCCCGTTGACCACCCAATAGGAATCCCTGCAGACGGACGGGACGCCACAGACAGACAGACGGGACGCCACACGCAGACAGACGGGACGCCACACGCAGACAGACGGGACGCCACACGCAGACAGACGGGACGCCACACAGAGACAGACGGGACGCCACAGACAGACAGACGGGACGCCACACGCAGACAGACGGGACACCACACAGAGACAGGCGGGACGCCACGGACAGACAGACGGGACACCACACACAGACAGACGGGACACCACACACAGACAGACAGGACACCACACACAGACAGATGGAACACATCAGGACTCCGCACGCTGACACCTGAACAGGATGTGATGTCGCTACGGCTGTCACTTCCCCAGAGCCCTGGGGCCTCACCAGTAGTACAGCTCCCTGAAGCGCCCCCCCCGGCACTACCAGGGGGTGGGGGGTGGGGATCAGGGAGTAGAGCTCGGGGTGGTCTCGCACCTCCTGGCGGATCTGGGAATTCAAGCAGTGAAAGCGTATGTAGACGCGTATGTTCAGGCAAAACAGAACACCATGTGCTTCACGAGGGAAAACAGTCAAATCTGAATCAGGGATGCATTAGGAAATCGTTCAAATGGATCTTTATTTTTATTAAAATGTGCAATCCTTTAGTTTGTGAAATGAAAATTCTGGGCCGAAACCGAATATACTGAAACAGTTGGCGAAACCGAAACCGAATACCAAATGTGGCTTTTGCTGTTTTTCATTCATTTTGCTTTCAATTTTCACCACTGCATAAATCAAACAATTAAATGTCCTTTTCTAAACTTTTTTGTCTTGCTTTTCAATAAAAAAAATCAATTACAAATTTGATACAAAATATTTATTCAATACTGAACGTTTTCTAACATTCCAGCAGACCTTATAGCAAGAATTTAAGAACAATGTACCTTTAAATAAATGAGGCCAAATATTCGGTGCATCCCTATTTTAAATCAACACCATTTGATTAGAAAGCTCCATCATGAAATGTTATCATGATGTCATCACCTTCCTTCCAAGAGACTTCCACAGTTGATTGAGCTTCGCAGCCCAGCCGGCCAGGGCTGGGTCTTCTATCCTGCCCAGAAGCTTCGGACTGCAGGGAAAACGACAAACAAACCACTCACCAACTATTGAGCTGTTTAGCAAAGCTATATTTTTGGTCTCAAGATAGTTCCTACACATCAACAATTCAAGCTTTATTCAATCAGGTAAGGTCCATTGGGATTCCATCGATTAGACAAGGCAGAAATAAGTACATCAAAGTTGAGCCCCATTCACCTGAACGGGCGCTTCGATTGTTATCCTATGGGGAGAGCGTTTGCGCTGCACTACCTTTAGCCTCACGCCAGGTGCGGTTTCGGAAACGTTGTGGGCCAGGGCGAAGGATATCCGAGGCCCCTACACCTTACACGACAATTAATTTAAAAATAACAAAGAAATGCGAAACACGATATGGGGATGACAAGGCCCCCTGGTAATTACCCGACCTTGCCCAATGGTAGCACTGCCTCTGCCTCAAACATAACCCTATTGATATACCATGATATTATGAAAGAAACGGGGCGTAGCTGCTTGGCGCACTGGATGACATGTACCTGCTCTCTGCGCTTTGCCTCATTTAGGTGAAGGGGTTGGAAACTCTCGCACCGAACGTTTCACCCTGATCATGTTAAGGGCTTTACAGACAACATAACAATGGGGAAAAGAATGGGTCACCTCATCGAATCTTGATTTGGTCAACCATTCCAAGCAGACTGAGCGCAGTACATGAAAGCAGATCAGGAGGAGAGCTTCTCATTACTCCAGGATGTCTACTGGTAAGGATAAGGACATTGTGGATCAAACCTAGTACCTTTAGACTGGGAGATGAACATCCCCAGTCACGTCATCCTCACACACACACACACACACACACAATTACAATAAACAGCTGAGTAGTGTTGCTAGGAGACTAGATCTCACTTGTCTTTCCAGTCAGGTGGGGTCCAGGGATCAAACTCCTGCCCGGGTTCGTCGAAGTACAACCCCACAAAGTCCCGAAGGGTGGAGGGGGGGATGGCGTTACTGGGCCAGTCCTGGGACAGGTTTTGAAAAGCTGACACCACATCTAAAAATAATAGTTCATAGAGGCAGTTCATATATAAACTTGAAATATAATACATTTAATTTTTGCAAGACAATTTACAGGCGTATAAAAACAAGGTTATTTTCAAACATTCAAACAAATTAAAGAGCAGAAGTAAAAAGGTGTATATGCAATATAGCAAACATACCAGGGTGTTCTTTCAACTTCATATCAACAAAGTGTTTGTCATCATTAAATAGTTTGGCCGTTTGGACATGGTGCAGGAGTTGCCCTGTGCAATATATTTCACTGTAAAGTAAAAATACATTTACCTGGAATTATTCTCCATCAATTTCACAAATGAATGCACAAAACGGTAGAGGTGAGGAAAAACCTGAGCCAATTAGATACCAAAGGGTGATTAGGTGGCCATGTTTGAATATTTGCCAGGACAAAGGGGTTAGCACCCGTACTCTTAAGTGGCTCTTTATGGACCACAAGGAGTCTGGACCACTGTTCAACTTCTCATCCGAAAGACTTCTACAGAATCCTATCTCAGTACAGGGCCATACAGGGGTGTTCACATTCTGAGGCCAAGCAATAACACTGACATTATCAGCTGCCATTACACCAGGTCCAAAGTATTACATTAGATATTAACACACTTTATGATGTATAGTCAGACTATGCAAGATTTATAAAGGAGGAATTGTATACGTTCTCACTTCAGTGCACGCAAACTTTTTTAAATAAGGCAGAACAATAACATCAGTCTTGCATAAAACACCCTTGAATGTTTAGTTGCCAGAATAAAATAATAACCCATCTGTAAATATGCAGACTGCAGAGATGTCCATTTTGTATTTTGTTACTTTCCATGGTTGCTGCCAAGCCAAAGCCAGAATCATAGCAATTTTTACATCTGGAAGTTCTCACAAGTTAAACCAAAGACGTTTTTTATTTTCTTAGACTAGGATCAACATTCACTCAGACATTGCAAAAACAGGCGTTCTTTTTTCAATAACTGTTCCTCTCGATCAGTTTCCATGCGTCTAGGGTCTCAAACTCAACTTACCTGGGGGCCGCTGGAGGGCAGTCTGGGTCAGGCTGGGCCACATCAAGTATTCCACCAAAAAAAAGTCGCACAACTGACCCAATCCAAGTTAATGATCGGGCTATAATTAGATCATGTTGGCTATGTAATCGCTGACAACAGGGGACATTTCATAGTGGTTGGTGGAAACCAGGACATTTTAGCGTCCTTTGGCTTTTGTCGGGACTCAGGACATTGGGTTAGGGTTAGGGTTGGGACTGTCCCGGCAAAACCGGGACATCTGGTCACCATATCACAAGTGATAAAAAAGCGTGGCAAGCGACTCAGCAAAAATGTGCGTTTGACAACGCGCGAGCCGCACTAATACTAAACTTTGATGTCAATTAGGGGGCCACAATATTTCATCCCGCGGGCCTCAATTGGCCCCCGGGCCGTGACTTTGAGACCCCCGGCCTACAAAGACTAGTCCACTATACGCCGGACACGCCCTCGGCCATCCGCCGACGGACGCATGTAGTGTGCTCCGTGACCAAAGACGTGCGTCGCGAGGTAGGTCGCGGCGCTCGCTGTGTCGGTCGCTCGGCTGGCTGGCTTGGTCGCTCAGTCTGTGGGCGGTCGTTAATTTATGTTAGAATAATAATAATAATACATTTCATTTAGAGGCGCCTTTCAAGACACCCAAGGTCACCTAAATGTTTGTAGGTTATTAATGTTTGTTGAGACAGTTCAAGTACCAGAAAGCCATGATCTGGCGAAAGCTACCTACAGCTCTTTATTGCTATATACTATAGAAGTACAGTTTAAAACGATGTAGCCTAATTGTTTTTATCAGTAACAAAATCTAATGGTTGTAATTTGAAATTAAAATAATATATTTTAGATCTATAGCCTATCGTTTAGTTAAATGTTCATTAAGCCTAATAAGATAGCCTACATTATGTACCGCCCATCAGGGGCGCAAATGGGATTTTTGAAGTGGGGGGGACAAAGCTGTCAGCAAATGATTTCAACTCAATAAATTATTTATGTGTAATCTAATCTGGGCTTTAACTAGCGCTCAAGTAGTTACTTTCTTAATAGCCTATGGGCCAATGGTTTGCGCTAAAAAGCCATTGGAGAATTCTTATTTGAAATCATGGATAAACAGTGAACATTGTTAAACAAAGGCCTACTTGATCAACATAGCCATATATAATGGAACTGTTATTTGTCTGGAATGCCAATCACCCACAGAAACTTCATGCCTTATGCAAAATATGTTTTACTTAAACATTTGTGTATACACTCAGAAGTGTAAACAACATATTTACATAAATGAACAAAAAGCCAAACAAATTTACTGTCTAAGCAGACTCACTGAAGGACCAAAAGACATCTCCTCCTTTCATTACCCTGAACATACTGCTGGGCAATTTTTTGTCTGTCAAGCCTCTCGTGGTGAATAGCCTATGGCACAAAGCAATGCCATTGAGCCTTTTTGCGTCATGGTTGGTCGCAGCCATGTCTTCAATCTGCGTAACCCACTAAAACTGCGCTCTGCCTCAGCAGATATAATGGGCACCACCATCAACAATCTCACTAGTGTCTCTACCTGATCAAACAGGCCCCGGACATCAGGGGGCATTTCTTTCAAAGCATGCACAGCATCTGCAGTTGTGTTGTTGACCTTGTACTTGTTTTAAACATGGCCAGTTGGACTCTCAAGTCTTCCTCTTTCAGTTCAGGATATTTGCGAACTGCTGCATCATTTGTAATGGGAGTAAGGAGTGAGTTTTCCATTTTAATGTTGGAATTAGGGATGCACAGATTGTGACATTCTTGGCCGATACCGATGTTATTTATTCCCCCTTTCGTGCCAGGGAAACAAACCCTAACCCCCCACCCACGCACACGCACACACACACACACGCGCACCCACGCACCTCGTGTACACGCACAGGCTTTTATGATTTATATGTAATCTGTTTATTTCAACTGCGCCATCAACATTCAACATCCAAATGATTTCAACTTGGGCTTAGGCAGATAGGCCTAAATGCGCCGAAAACAGATCGCTATTTATTTTACTAAACACAGCCTGCATGACGGTGAACTAGACACGTCTTTAGCATATGGAAACTATAGCCAAAAAAATTACTTCACACGGTGTGTCTTTTCACAATTTATTTGTTACCAGCATTCATAGTGTTGATCAACTGAGAAATAGTCGCCAAAGACGTTGACGTCGCTTAGCAACCGAGGACGCTTGCGGAGTGATACTACAGAAAAAAAAAAAATCCGCCAGCGCGCAGTTGTGGTTTGTTTACAAATAAAATTGAAGAAAATGTCGGTCGTGTGGTAGTATTTCACCGTCTTGGAGAAAGATCAGCATATGCAGTTGTAAGACAAGTTCCAGTGACATTTCAAGAGGAGGAAGCCTCCGTTTTACCGGCGATGTTTTTGGCCTTTTGTAGGGACATTGGGGGGGTCACTATGAATCTGAGGGGGTCATATCCCCCCCCCCCCCTCCCTAGTGGCACTGACTTTGAGCGACCAAGCCATCCAGCCACCAGACTGACTTTGAGCGACCAAGCCATCCAGCCACCAGAGCAACCAAAAGCAGCCAGCCGGGCGACCAACACATCGACTACGTAACGACGCACGTCGTTGGTCACTCACGGAGCACGGCCCTGCACCACAACAGCAGGCTTCAGTGAGGTTATCTGGTCATGGCCAGCTGCTGGTAAACACAGTAGTCGATGTCTACAGGAGCCAGTGCCACCGTTCTTAATTGTTAAAAAAATCCGGATTAAAATGTTACCGAAGGGTGATCTCCAATGCTGCGGACGTCAAACATGGAAAAAAGGAAAACACAGACAAGATTTAAGTTCAGTGAGCTTTATTATGTCAACATAAACGTTTAATGACTTCCAATAACCATAACTTATTTTGAACACAGGTCATTAGTAAAATTCGCTCCACTGAAGAATTGCCAATTAACTAAAGTGCGAATTCCGAAGAAGAAAACAAAACGCTTAAATTTGGTTTCCTTTTTGTAGCAAGGTATTTCCAATGAAACGCCATTATTTGAAACAAAATTCCTCCAAATTCAAGGGCAGATATTTTGTGAAACATGTTTTGAGAACTTGAGAACTTCATTTTTGTCTCTTCTATTGCGTTTTCTGGTTCAAAATGCCCGAAGGGCCCCTCCCTGCGTGGTTTTACTGATGCAGGAATCAAACAAACTAACCGAAAAGGAGCCTTCACCTCTACTGGACTAGTGAGTCAATCTTCACCTTTTATTGTGTTCTACATTTTAAGTGTTGAAACCTGCATCAGGGCAGCAGCCGAATTTGACCCACCCTTAAATTTAAATGTACATCTTAAAGAATGAGACCGTTGTATTGCACAAAAACTATTCAAATGTGGTCAGCCAATCAAAGGCGAGATGCTCTCGTCTCAGTCTTTAAGATGCATCAAAGCCCCTCCCCGTCAACCATTGGAAGTAAAGCAACATCCAACCAAAACCTAGTACACTAAACTAAGACCCAAGGGATTAGTTTAAAAACAAGGTCAAGGCATTCAGTTGCTGACAACACCAATGGTCTAATAAACAGACGGCTGCCAAGTGTCTGGTGTTGGCTCCCCGCTCCCTCGTCCAGTCAAACATTTCATACATTTTAAAACTTACCAAATTACATTAGCGCCCCCCCCCCCCCTCCCCCCCAACAAAATAAAACAAACAAAAACGGCCAAATAGGAAATGTTGACACTTGGGAGACTGGTAAAGAGAGGGAACAGGGATCCGGCTCTAACCATTGAGAAGCGTTGGATAACAGGCCACCCTGAGAAACCTGGTGACGCTCTCAAGGGGTTCAATAAATTAGGTGTGCAATTACTTCTCATCGATTAGAACCCAGAAAATAAATAAAAGAGCAACTCACCAACTCTGTTGGAAAGGGAGCCTAATTGGTATTCTGAAAAGGTTCCAATTGGAAAACAAAATAAATGCAGACTTTTAATGTGTAATACCCGAGCTACGATACCCAGGACTGGGCAGAAGGATGAGAAGCCGGAATAGTGTCTCAAAGATAAATTTGGTACTCCTTCCTGCCCAGTACGCCCACCCCACAACAAAACACACCTCTTTATACCGTTTAACAAGAAGCAGTGGCGTCTCGTCAGTGGGTTGCCTGAACCCACAGACGTGTACTCCGGTGTGGCCCGCTCCACCCCACCCCACCCCCAACCCATTTGTTTGTGCAGCATCCTCTGCCGAAATGGCTCACTTTAGGAGACCCTCAGCACGGAGGCTGAATTCCTGCTACAACTTGGGTTCGATGCGTTGCTTTTTTTTGTGGTACACTAAAACATTCTTGAAAACGGGAGCATTATCTTCTCCCAAACATAATGTACCAGAGATCAAGGTAACAGCTTATAACTGCCCGAATACTAAACAGAAATGATCAGGCTCTGCTGCACTGCAGCAAGTAGTCCTACAACACGGCACGATATTCTGTCAGGAGGAACCGACGCTCGCGCCGTCTGGCGTGCGCTATATATGTCAAGTTTAACAAGCAAAGGCTGGTGACCAAACAAACAAACAAACAGGTTATCGTTACGCACATCAGCTTATCAGCACCGTCCGTCTACAATGTTAACTCCGTTAACACTGGCAACACAAAGGTCATGAAGGGCCGTTACTTAAGGAAAATAAAAGTGCAGCTCTTATTTTTTTCTGTTTTAAACATTGCACTTTGCCACCAGATTCAGATGGGCTACAGGTCAGTTTGAAATTGTACCTTCTTTCAAAACGGTTCATGCACGAGATAAAAATTAGGTTGAAGTCACTAATGAAGTGTGCCATGTCTAAAAGGATAAATAAAGGGGCCAATGTTTGGGACCAAGGGAGGTTACTGGGACAGTCGCCATCATCGAGGTCTAAATCAACAGGTTAAAACAAAAACAAAACCTCTCGTCAGCCAGCCTTTGAAACTTGCTTAAAAACAATCTTTTTAAAATGAAATAAGGTATATACAAGGCTTCATGGGAGTGCCTCAAGTCAGTGGCACAGCTCTGAGTTCAGGGTGGGTTAGGGGGGGGGGGGGGAGAGAAGTGTGGGGGGGGGAACCAATAACGGGAGACAGGAATCCACGCTCCGACGTTCGCAGGGTGCTCATCAAGTCTTAGTGTTGCGTCGCGAGGACGAGAGGAGGTATGGACCAGAGCCTGTTGTTTCTCCATGAGCACACCTTCTCCTTGATGCTACAGGACAGTTCCTGGCAGCCGCTTAGGATATCTCTTCTTATTAATGGAACGACTGCATCTCCGTAAACGAAGATATTCCATGTTAGTGTTCCTCTGGCCGCCGGACGCCTGCACCGCCACCAAGCCTTCGGAGGTGATGCGGACCCCTGAATGGATTGTTTCTGCCTCAGAGTCACCAGGAAGATGGTTTTTTTGGGGGGGGGGGGATACGCTGTCGTGGAGTCACTATAGAAGTGGTGTGGGGGGGGGGTGGGGTTGATTTTCTCCCCGTAGGCGAACTTGAGGTTTGTGAGCGGAAGGAAGTGTCGGAAGGGGGCAGACAGGATGCAGGACGGTTGGGTTATTACTTCTGAACAAGTTACTGCTTGGTAAGGCACTTGATACAAATCCTTAAAATCTCTTCCAAGTCATATGAAAGAGGGAACGCAAGACTGCAGAGCGGCGGATGGAAGGTAGGGGGCGTAGCAGTCGGTTGGTTGGGTGAGGGGTCTGGGCGCGAGTGGATATGGATTGTGGTATTAGATGTGCGTCTAGAGTTTTGTTGTTCTTTTCCCCACTGGGTTCCCCCCAGTGCTTTCCTCCCCTCTCCCAGCGCTCATATTGTCAGTGTTCTGCAGCAGAAAGGAACGGTTTATACTCGTCACATCCAGCGTACACAAGCCTCATGGTGGCACCACAGCAAATAAAGACAGACGCAAGCTGTACATTTAAAAAAAGGAACGGGGAAGGAAATATAAAGGGAAAGATGGCCGAGATAGCGTGGAAAGGGACGCGGGTAGGCGGGGTGTTTGTGGGATGGGAGGGGTGTTGAGGGGTGTTGAGGGGTGTTGAGGGGTGTTGAGGGGTGTTGAGGGGTGTTGAGGGGTTGGAGATGGATCTATGGAGAGAAACAAACAAGTTGGATTTGAATATGTCCCTTCAGTTTAAAGCAAACTGCATGAGCAGAAGTGCAAAATACTCTTAGGAAAATGCCCATTATTAGTCATATTTAGGATTAAAAAAATATATATATCATTTTCAGATAAAACGACAATCCCCATGTTATTTGACCATTTATGTTAAACCGGCAATTAAACCCAGCAATCAACAAGAACTCAAAAAGTTTAGCAAGAAGAGTTCCATTTTTACCAGCTACACCAAGTTTGACATTGTTTGCCAAAATCAATGGAAGCAAATTTGGCAAAGCAGCCCTCGTCGAAGTGAAGGCCAACTGAAATGCTAACTGTCGAAACTAGAACATTGGAGAGGACCGGGTGGATATAAAAAAAAAAAAAGAGACTGCCCTCTCGCCTGATTTTGGGCAAGTAGAAGATAACGTTTCCCAGTAAGGGAGTATTGCGTTAACCAAAGCCGAGGGCTGATTGCCACAGACGGTGAAGGTCTCACCTGCTCACAGCTTGCCCTCCTCCCCGCCCTCACTGTGGTACTCCGCCACGTAGAGGCTCTTGTCGATGATGCCGGGGATGGGCTTGATCTCCGTCCCGAGCTGCTCCTCGATGCCCTTCAGATTGAAGCGGTCGTCGTACGTAATCAGGTTGATGGCCAGACCGAGGTGTCCGAAACGACCTGGGAGCCGTGGGGAATGTATACAAGTCAGACCTTATTTTGCCTGTAGAATGTTGGTGTATATATATAGCATACAGAAAATACTTCTAGATTCAGACCAACCACGCAATAAATAAAGGAGAAGCCCAACACCACCACTGCTTTGCAACAGCACAAAGGTCATAAAAGACACATTTTTGAATAAATTCTATTGAGGTTGCCTAGGAAAGTTACTTTTCCTGCCATATTTCAAGATACAAGTGTTCAAGAAGGTCCCTCTATGACTAACTGGCCATAGAACTGCTGTTGAAGGGCGGAGCCACTGCGTGCTTTTACACAAGTGTCCAAGAAGGTTAACCATTTCTGAAAACGACATTAACCAGGTTGCCCTGGTCCTCAATATTGAGGATAATGCACGGCCGACATGGGTTGGGACTTTCCGTGCTCACAGACCAGTATACATACACGAGTGGAGGTACCCGATCACAAAAGAAGGGAGCGACAGGAAAACAAAACTCCCTGGAGATTAAGTAACGTGACACGAGAGGCAGTTATGTGATGTGGGGAGGCAGTAAAGTCGGCCTTACCTGATCTGCCGATGCGGTGAAGGTAGGTCTCGCCCAGCTTGGGGAAGTCAAAGTTGATGACGACGTTCACCGCCTGAATGTCGATGCCTCTCGTGAAGAGGTCTAGACACCAAGGACAAAATACATGACTGAGATAAATGAGGACATCAAACCTGGGAGTGTCCACCCAGATGTATGAGCGGGTTTCAACCAAGACTTTAATACCTTCTTAATACAACCAACCAATACCAATTTGACAGCTGAACAGCATAAAGGGTTATTGACAGCCCTCAAAACGGAATTGTTCCATATGAATAGGCATCTGTATAGTAACTTGTTCAGTATCCCGTTCGTGCATGCAGTTATCGCCCCAAAGCAGTGGTCAACACAGCTTGGACTATATGAATGAGGCAAATTCACGATAATGCTTTAGAGTTGTTTGTTGTTTATTTTGCTCTCCATATAGTCCCCAAAACAATTTAAGGCTTCTACAAGTGTCATTTGAGAATTTTAATACTAATAACGATGGATTGAATTGGTAGTGCTTTTCTAGACACTCAAAGACGCTTCAGAGTGAAGGGGGGACCTCACTAACCACCACCAGTGTGTAGCACCCACTTGGGTGATGCACGGCAGCTAATCTGCGCCAGAACGCTCACCACACACCACCTTTAGGTGGAGAGTGAGGGAATTATGAGTCAGACAATTACACAGGAGGATGATTAGGGGGCCAGCTCGAATGAGCCTGGTTGGCGAGCCCTGGGATCTTTTATGACCCAAGTGAGTCAGGACCGCGGTTTTACGTCTCCTCCGAAGGACGGTGCCTTCCACAGCACAGTGTCCCCGTCACTGCACTGAGGCATCAGGATTGATGTTAAGGCATGAGGGAAGAGTGCCACCTATTGGCCACCACCCGGCACCATTTACAGCACCTGGTATTCCCAGGCAGCCTCCCATCCAAGTACTAACCAGGCCCGAACATGCTTAGCTACCGATGCTCAGACGATAGGCTTTTTACCGATGCGGGAAACCTGATTACTTCTCACTAAACCTACCAGTCTACTGTACGAATTTGAAGGCAAATCTATCCATCACACTGCCCGTCAGTCCCATGTGCGATGTCATGGGAGTGATTTTGAAACCCCAAGCAATGGCTAAACACACCAGGTGGTAATATAGAGCCACCTCAAAATTGAAAAGCTACAACATTATGAAAGTCTGTTTGCCAACAGTCTGTCGATGGTGCCGGATCACAGCCAACAACATAGTCCATTAAAGTAACCAACACCAGGGCCAGATCAAGATTCATCATTCGGATTTAGATTCATTTCTCCGCACTACCAACGATATTAAGAGTAGGCCAAGAAGGAGTGATCTTTGAATAGGTTTTCCATTACCGTTCAATAGCCAAATATTCCATTAGAAATCGGGGGGGGGGCGGGTGTAAATAGGTGTAGCGGGTATACTGGTGAATTATTCCCAACCACTAATGGAGTAATAATAGCAGCAATATATTCTACCTAGTCTATGATTTGATTGCAGCGAGTTTTATTGCAAAATCATATTTTGTTCACTACACAAGCACATTTAAAACACTTGCTCCAGGTCAAAGCTTACAGTGGTTAAATCGTTTTGGTCCACTTTCTCGCTCAGAAGCTTTAAGGTGCGGACACACCAAAAGCGTATCCCGCGTACCATGTACGCGCGTAACGCAGCTAAAATGTTGCTTGACCATTTTGTGTCAAAAATGGTCCTACATACGCAGCTACGCGCCATGTGGCTGCGCTGGATTTAGGAGTCCGAGGAAGGAAACCCAAACGCCGCCGTGTCTGGGTGCATGATAGAGCTTGAATCGGGTTAGATTAAATAATCTCGGATATAAATAACAATAATCGGGTTAAATAACTTTCGTAGTGTTGATCGGCAGAGAAATAGTCCGCCAAGACGTTGAGGTTGCTTAGCAACCAGAGACTCCGTCCATGCAAGTGAACGGAGCGTTCACACTTCGGCATAACTATCAAACCAAACATCCTTCACATTCACCGAGTGAACATTATGAAAGTAAAATGCACATTTCTCGCTAAATTTTTTTCCATAAACGCATTTAATGGCGTAACTATGTTACTATTTCCACCCAGAATAAAGAAAGATGTCGGCCGTATGCTTCTGTGCAAGGGTCACTACTCTCTGCCAGTGACGTCGGGTCAAGCTCCACGCTGATTGGCTATTGCGGCTAAGTATCACGCGTATGAGCGTAAAAAGTTCCATTTTTTGAACTCCTCGCGTACGCGCGTATATGTACCCGCGTATATGTACGCGCGTATATATACGCGCCTCATACGCCCCTAACGCAAGTAAAATGTTGCTTGGTACGCATGATACGCGTGTACGCACCTCATACGCGCGTAAACCAATGCTTCCCTATGGAAAAATTGCCGATTTTATACGCGTGGTACGCGGGTAACGCGTTTGGTGTGGCCGTACCTTAAGAGATCGTACCAGAGTAAATGACTTGGCATACCCGTTCAACTGCTGCGACAACATTACACACACTGATCAATGCTTACCAATTCAATACTGGACCTTGCCCAATTAGTTTCAATACTGCATAAGAACCACACTTTATCCAAGACCCTTTGAGGCGCGACCTGCAAGCCTCCTCCTGATTGTCTAGGATCCAGCACGGCAGGGTTCCTTACCAGTGCAGACGAGGTTCCGGCAGAGTCCGTTCCTGAAGTCGTGGAAGACGCGGTTCCTGTGCTCCTGGGTGGAGAGAGACAGACATGGTATATTTACACAGCAGGGCCTTGGAGGACAGCAGCAGGACTGCTTGAACGAACAGCAGGGCAAGCTGACCTGTCTCATCTTGGCGTGGATGTAGAAGCACGAGTAGCCCAGCTGGGAGATCTTCTTGGCAAGGAGCTCGACTCGCTGAGAGGAGTTGCAGAAGATGATGGACTGGTTAATTTGGAGCTGTGGAGGAGGGCAGAAAGTGTTTTACAACTCGGAAATCACACGCCTGAGGAACAGCGACCGAATTGTTGGTTGGCATTCCACCAGTTCCAACCGGTGGAGCCTTGTTAAATTGTTCATCCAAAACTCGCCTTCAATCAGCGCACGCAACATAAGTTCTAAATAAATTACTTTTTACAACTCGACTACCAACAGTTTGCACTTCAGCAGTAGTAGTACTTGTATTGACTGAATCTATCACAAATAAACCTTCCTGGATGCCTTCAAGTTGTGCAAAACAAACTGAATGTTTGAAATATTATTTAGATAGAAACAGTTGTAATTTATCCAGTTATAGGCCATTGAAATCAGAGATAAAAAAAGGCCAATATTACTTGAGCCAATTCTTGTTTTGACATAGTGATATAGAGTGCAAGGGATTCATGCGTACCCGTGAGAACAACGTGTTGAGGCAGTGGACCTTCTGCCGCTCGGTCACGTAGGCGTAGTACTGGGTGACTCCCTTCAGGGTCAGCTCCTCCATCAGGTTGATCTCATAAGGCTTCTGCAAGTAAGCATTCTGACACACACACACACACACCACAAGTTAGCATGGCCCATCAACGAATTGTTGTGTTTTGACTAAGTCTCATGGTTTTCTTGCAGTCGGCTCTATAACAATGGCCATGAGTCAAACAAATAAGGGGCCCAAGTGCTTCAACTAAAGGGGAATGGGGTTCAGAAGGGGACTTTAATAAGTATTTCTATAGGGGTCAGACGACAGGGTTTATTTCTTGATGTTCATTACTGCTGGCTGGGTTTGTGTTCCCAATTAGACACATACAGATCCCTGCCGCCGGTAAGGTGATTGTTCAAAACTAATTTGAAGCGAGGGAAAGCTAAACCTCCCAGTCACCCAGATTTGAGATTGACTACAACTCGACTCTAGATATTAATCTAAAATCTGATTTGTGAGACGAGGCCAACGGCTACAGAAGGGAACCAACCATGAACTTCTGAACGCTGAGAGGGAAGGTGGCTGAATAGAGCAGGATCTGCCTCTGTTTGGGCAAGAAGCTCAGCATCTCCTCCATCATCGCCATGAAGTCCTGAGACAGCAACTTGTCAGCCTGGAGGGGGAAAGGGAACGGAGCAGCAAGACAAGGAGTTCAGCAGCTAAATAAGGCTAGACTGGCACCTTTTTCAATGAAATGCATCAGGAAAACCTCCGCTTATGCCATGTTCTAGCTTTACTCTCCAACAAGGAGTCTTCACATTCTCACAGCAGTCTTTGTTGGTACAAATATTAGTGATGAAGAAGTTAGTAAATCCGAGGAGGTAGTTTTAACCGTGATCATTCACTGGTCCGTCTTCAAAGACAAAGTCCATGATTGATTAAAACCAGGGAGGAATGGTCTGGAAACCAAGCGTTAAGCCAACTGACCTCATCCAGAACGACCATCTGCACTTGGTTGACCTTGGCCACTCCTTTCTTGATTAAGTCCAAGATTCTCCCAGGGGTTGCGATGATCACGTGCACTACGAACATACAAACAAACACCCACACACACACACGACTGATTCAAGATGAAAGAGCGATTGATTCGACAGCCAGTAAAGGTTGACGATCAGTACTGCCCAAACAAAAGCCTTGACCTATTGATTCACCATGGTTGATGTCTTTGCATATCTAGTCGAATTGTGCAACTACTTTATCAAATTTAGACGTGGTTCAGATAAAAAAGGCGTTAAGAGTCCAAGGAAGGTCAGAAGCATTGCAACAACCGAGTAGGCAGCCATGATGAAATACCAGTCACCTTTTAGAAGCCAATTCGTTCCAAAACAACTTTAAGTGAATTATACGTCATTTTCCCAGATGCACGTCTATAATTAGTAGGTAGGGGCTCCGATTATTATTCAAGGATTCAAACACCCCAGCCAGGAGCCTATCCTAAATAAAAACTAACATGAATTTAGAGTAGAGTAGTTTTCCACTTAATTCCGAGAAAAGTCGTAAAGACATTTGCATGTATAACATTGCCCCCAGAGGGGAATAGAACCCCCATGGTCATGATTACGTTTGATAAATTGCCAATATTGTGCTTGGAAAGGGGGGGGAACCACCACAGCATTTGCATGTTGGTGATGACTTCATAATACTAAAGTGGTTCATTGTACATTGTTAGAGATGAGCCATTACACTGAAAACACGACCATTAGAAACAGTCTCATTTCCATTTGGACATCAAGTAGGCAATTAAGTTTTCCATAAACAGCTTTTTCAGTTTGTTTTTAATGATCTTTTCTAATTGCTTTTTTCACTGCTGAAGTCAATAAGTGCAGATGGATGGGCCCGGGATTAATTTTCATTTGATCACTCCCTCCATGAGGCCCTACCACCGCCAACCTTTTTCTAATCAAAATGTATGACATGGGACACCCACAAGCGAAAGCGGCTGTATTTATACGCTGCCGGGCAGCAGTTTGTTTTGTCATCCATTTCTAAAAGCAAAACTTCCAAGTTGAAACAAAACCTCACCCGAGATAGACTTTCACTTGAAAAGACCTCCAACGAGTCGTGCTGTACCTGTTTCGTCAAGCCTCATGATGTCATCGCGGAGGTTAGTGCCACCCGTCGTTGCCATGACCTTCACCCCGCCCATGTGTTTGCCGACCTGGATGCAGATCTGGCTCACCTGTAGGGCCAGTTCTCTGGTCGGCACGATGCCCACCGCTGGGGGAATAAACCACACGTCGGCAAACAACTCGCGGGTAACATTTTAACTGCCGGATCGGCAGTTAAAATGGAGTATCAGATACTGAGAATCTGCATGTAATGTTTATTGTTGTTCAGCTATCCTCTGCACATCGTATTACGAATCAGTGTTACCATAGCGAGTTTAAGTGCAATCATGTTCAGAAAAATGCAGACTTGGATTGAACGTGGAAGTGTGTCCCATTGGTCCAGGATGAGATTCAGGTGAAAAGAATATATATATATCTTTTGCTTTCAGTTACCAAGTCAGATTAACAGATACCTTGGTAGACAAACGAAACTGTTGGGATACAATTGTACTCCTTCATGTTATCAAAAGCAACCGATAACTCAGTTCACATTAAACATTTGCTTATAGCACCTCCTATGATTGTAGTTTGGCACTACGGATGCAGTAAGAACACAGCTAAGAATTTTAAATGGGGAGTTACCTCCGTTAATCTCATTTTGTGCCCAATATTATTTGCTTGCCAAGAAAGAAAATCTTATGGTAGAAAGCCCTCTAGTGGTCAGAACGTTTAACAACATGACGATAGTGGCACTGGCAATGTACAAGCCTGTGTATAGGTACATAGTAAATATTAATAGGCTATATTTGAGGGTTAAAAATCTTACTTATTACTAAAAATGATATGGGATAAAGCCATTATTAATACAAACGATGGTATATAAATACAAAAACATATTTGCAAGAATTTGTGGCCATTCCAAAGCACTGCAGATGAGCTGGGCACCGAAAAAGCCCTTTGTAAGGTGAAAATCTATTTTAAAGGGTCAACAATCACCTTTCTCAGCAGAATAAGCTTGCTCCAGCCATCAAACATATACATTTAGTTCAAAATACCACAAAATGTTCACGAACACGATAAGGGGATAAAATAGACTTGGTTTGCTTACTATATTTTGTAAAAGCAAAACGCACACAATTTAGCCAAAAAAAAGAAGAAATTTCAAGTGTCGGATGGTTTAACAAGGGCATCATGCGAATACAAAAAAATTGAATTTGATCCAAGAGACCACCCAGGCCTAATGCCAACACAACCCGTCTGCCTCATAGACCATATAAAAAGTATTCTGTTCACTACCTTGGGGGTGAACACCCAAACCAGGTTTCAATATCTAACACGGTTATGACAACATAACTAATATCTTCCTCACCTTGTATGCAGTCCCTCTTCAGGTCGATGCGTTCCAGTAAGGGGATGAGGTAGGCCCCACTCTTTCCTGTGCCGTTCTTGGCTCGGGCCAAGATGTCCCGTCCTGATAGTGCAATGGGGATGCTCTCCTCCTGTGATGGACATTCAGACATCAATAGGGGCCCCCAAGGTCTCAGCAGTAGTTCCCGACCAGTACACCTTGAGGGAAGGCTGCGCGTGCTTTGGCAATTTTTGTCAGTTTACTGTGATGGTATAAATGAGCAAGCACAAAATGTAATATGAATAAAGGATAAAAGTAGTAGTGTTTTGAGAGGGAATGAAATGGAACAGTAATTTACAGTAACTATTTGCAATGAAATAAAAATGCTTTGGCCCGTTTTCTGTGTTTCCACTATGGCCTAAAGAGCAGAAGGTCAGACAAATTAACGTCCTTCAACGTCAGGAACATTATGAATAAAGGACATGAAAAGGATCTACAGTGTGAAAGATCGGACCAACAGAATTATGTAGAATATTTACATCAGGAAATATGCTGCATTTTCCAAATAGAATCACGGCAGTGACAAAAGATCCGAAACATTTTTTACGACTTTTGTAAAACCAAAAATGGAGCACCTCCAATAATAATGACTAACATTTTTTATAAACTTTCAAACAAATTTAAGTTTGACTGACAATTCATTTATTTGCCTCTTTGATCATGGTTTACCACAATCAAAAAGTTTTAGAGGTACCGAGAGGCTGCAGAACCTACCTGGATGGGAGACGGTTTCTCCCAGCCCATCTCGAAGATGCCCATGAGAAGCTCCCTCTTCAGGCAGTAGTCTTCAAACTCATTGCCTTTAGTTGCTGTAACATCCTGTAATTCACAGAAAGGCAGTTCTTTTATTAACTTAATCTTGCAAACAATTGTTTCAAACAATCACGGCAGTAGGATTGCAAAGAGTGAGGACATTTAAAAAAGTTATTAAACTATAGAAAACACAGAAAACACATTGTGTTCAAAGACCCACTATTAATGGAGGCACAATGTTCAAAAAGCACGCAAATTGAACGCAATTCTTTTTATCTAGTTTGAACTGAGGCAATATAGGAACTGTATTGCTCTATAACCATTGGTTTTCTAACTGTGGGAACTTTCCAGCACTTTACCTGACAATCAATTACCTCATCAAGCATGCATAACAATGAATTTAGAAATGCACTTGTAAAGGCCAAACCCATATTGCTTGGCAGCTTTGTTTTTGTTGACTGTAGTCATTACATTAATTATAGGGTTCCAAGCTAAATTGACCCTAGAGCATTTTTATAAAGTGAGTTATGCAAGGGAAATAATAATTACTGCTGAACACTTACAGAAGTTCTCATCCTCGTGTCTTTTGGAGGTAGCTTCAAATTTTTCTTCCAATCATCTCCGGGCCTATGAGGGGAAATATTTAACGCATGAAAGTAATTCAAACAACATCACTCTAGAAGTTCGATAAATGCAAGTCCATCAACACGATTACAAGCAGAAAAAAAATGCAAGTGCATGCTCTCATATTGCATTTGTCCAACCAGCCATCAAATGGTTTCATTTCAGCAAGAGAACCCACCAGCCGGAATAATCCTCAAGTATGAAGTCTAGGTATACAAGGGCCTTACAAAATGTAGTGCCAAATAACTTGTATAGCATATAAGATAGCAATCTACCCCATTGCTTCTTCACCAATCTTACTTGATGACCGTGTTGGCTGTTGTGGTGGGCTGGGAGCTGCCATTGTTGATTGTGCAGGAGGTCTTAATCTGGCTTGGTTGATGCTGACTTCCACCACCTCCTCCTCCTCCAGGGCCCCCGGCAGGCTTCACCGAGCCCCGCATCTGTCCATTCTGGTTGGACAAGCCCAAAATAATTGGGTTCTCTGTTCTTGCGGCGCTCATGTGGACGACTCCGCACTCCTTTACTTTTCCTTGAATTAAGTGTCTTTAAATTGCGAGTTAGTCAACCCCGTTGGGACTACTCAAAATGTTGGAGGATTGTCCGTTCCCCCACCTTAAATTTGGCCTAACCCCTAATTTTTTTCAGCTGCTTCTTCAATCAAATCTTTTTTGAGCATCCCACGTTGGAGCAAATCGATGAAATCGTCCTTGCGCAAGGTAAATAGAAAAAAAAAAGCTGGGGACGAATTAATTGAGCACACCTATAACTCTGAAAGTGTTTGCTGGTATCGTCTCACCTACAACCTATCAAATACCGGGTTATCTAATCTGGATTAGCATCACCGTTTCGTCTTCTAGGTGTTTCCAAAAACCTGGAAAAAAAATTGCGAGAAGACAAATCAGGAAACTTATCATAACACCAATTATCACATAATCTTAATGAGGTCTCGTCCATTTCGGAACGGAGTAGTACACACATTTCCAAAATTAATGAATCACAGCCAGGCAAAACTTCATAGTAAACGGACAAACTAGATAAAAACGACAGATTCATGGCATTTTAATCCTTGTTATTGCCGTCTCACCCGTCACTCGGCTAACCAATAAGCTAGCAGGACAAGCTAATGGCTAACTAACAGCAAGCAATAGTAGCACGTAGCTGCCAACAAGCCCTATTGTGCTACCCTGGTGAATCCTATTCACCGTGGACGTATCTGCAAGTATACATAAAAGTATCGGGTGGATATCGGTACCTAGAACTAGGAGTGACATATGCCAGGAACAAAAAGTTTACCTTTGCCAATATTAACGTCAGCTTAGCTTAGCCGCATCCAGCTAGCCGGACTACCGCTCAACACAGTATACAGGCACCTCTAAACAAACGCAGGACAACTCAAACTGGACATTTAAATAGCATTTAGTTCAACATTAGGGTTAGCAGAAATGTACCTTCGAATGAATGAAAGCGCCGTTTCACTCTTGTAAATGTTTGTGCGGTGAACGCAGTATATATTATTGCGGACTACGGTGCGGGTCTGTCGGAATAAATTCGCCCGAGTTAAACCGAACGGCCCCGATGGCTTCGGCTCCTTTTAAACCCCGCCCACGCGCAACGCCATCAGCGGATTTCACTTGAGAATCAAGCAGCCACTTTAGAAGTCTCGAAGAACATTGAAATGTGTTAATCGATAAATTTTTTACCCAGTGATCCAATTTACATCAATTCTGAAACGTAAAAGTTATAGGTATCATTTTTATCAGATAAAAAATGGTTTGTGTATATGGAGTGCATTTGTCAAAGTTAACTTATTTAATAGGTAGGGTTTAATACATTAGTACACTTACTTCAGAATTGAGGTAAATAAGTGTATGGCCTTGTACAAATGATCTAGAATTTCGCCTGGAATAGGTTCACAAAGTTTGCTCCTCTCAGTTTGCTCCTAACACATCCCATTTAAATCAGCACAACAAGAAGCTGTGCTGTTTAAATGCAAATGACACATCCTTCCTTAGCCCCACATTTGTCTTTCCTGCATCTAGCTTTTATGTGCTGTCGCTTTGGGACTGTGGTTTCCACTTTGACAGTCAGAGGAGACATGAAGAAACCCAGCGCCAACTGCCTCCCTGCTGTGCTCCATCTTTGCCGGTCGGCTTATAACCTCGCCACCGTGGCAGACATACATGGTGGCATTAAAGACTAAAAGAGATGGTGAATCTAAACGGACCATGCTAGATCAACTAGAGGGGGGGGGGGGGGGGGGGGCACTCGATGTGGGCACTTCTGCAACTAACTGCAACGATGCAGTGGTGCTGGCCTCCGTTGGACCTTGGCCCGAGGTCAAACCAGCCGCTCACCCATTCCTGGTTCTGCTCCAGTTTAAATACACACAAAGAGTCGTGGCCACACAATGTCACCGACATAATCAGGTCATTTGGACCTTGTAAAGTAGATGTTGAATGAAAGAAAAAAAAGTCTACAAGATGTACTGAGAATCCGCACAGCTTTTGTAATTGCACTTAGATGTCGTTTAATAATGTACAACGTTTTACCAGAATGTCCTCTTACAGATACCTTCAAGTTAACAAATAAAGTTTAATTGTATATTTCAACCACGTCTCCTCTTCGGTTTTATCAATGCAACACACGTCAGACAATAAACGGAGACTAACGCGATGGGATCAACTGAACAGTATTATTCTTTTGTAGACTTCTATTAAAACAGTTATACACAACGATGGCAAACAATCACAAATTGCATTTTTATGTACAGCAACTATATATTATATTATTTTTTTTCCTTTGCACAACAGTTTATAGTTGAAGAAAATAATCAATAGGAAAACAAATAGAAATGTGAGGCACTACTCCCCTCAACCGCAATGTTTCCCCACAACAAATACACACATTAGTGCAATATACACATATTACAGTATTTTAGAAAACAGGTTCATATGTCTTAACCATGTGACGGTGCTTTTCAATATTCCTTTTTTTTTTTTTTTTATCAGCTGGAACTCCAAAAGTCGAAGGTTATCAGTGATCCATTTTTTTTTTTACAATTCTTTTTTTTAAATAATTGCAGAAATAACATGAATGAAAACATTATTGACGAAACGCAGGAACAACAGGATGGAAATAAGCTTTCTTGTTTCTTTTTGTTTTCTTTCTTTTTTTTTGTGGTTGTCGGTTATCAGCGAGCTGGACTAGAATGGCATGTTGGGTATCCCTCCAGGCCCGAGGGGGCCCTCAAGAGACATGCCCCGGTGCGGAGGGCCCATCATGGGGCCCTGGGGGGACATGAGGGGCCCCTGGGAGCCCCTGGCCTGCATCATCATGAGGTTCTGCTGAGCCATGAGATTGTGCGGGTGTTGCTGGGGTGACATCATGCCTGGGTGGGGCTGGGAGGCCTGGTGGAGGCTGGCCATCATGGCCTGCTGCTGCTGCTGGTGGTGGTGGTGGTGGTGGTGGTGGTGATGCTGCTGCTGTTGTTGTTGTTGTTGTTGTTGTTGTTGTTGGAGATGTTGCTGGGGCATCATACCTGTCCTCCCCATCATGTGTCCTGGAGGGCACATGGGGCCCATAGGTCCCATCACTCCCCCGGGACCCATGCCTCCACCGCCGGGCCCCAGGCCCCTGGAAGCGCCTGGAGGCATGCCCATGCCCTGGCGCATGCCCCCCTGTGCGGTGTGAGTGGGCAGCTGGTGCTCAGCCATCATGTTCTGCAGGTGGGCCAGGTGGGGGTTGGAGGACATGGGGCCGCCCTGCTGGGGGCCCCCGGAGGACAGCTGCTTGAGGAGCTGGGGCGGGGGACCCGGGTGCTGGCCGGGGCCCTGGCCCTGGTGGGGGTTCTGCGGGGGTCTCTTGGCGGGGAAGTACTGCAGGGTGCTGCTGGGCTTGTCGGAAGGAATGATGCGCGACAGGTCGAACTCGGGGATCCCCGTGTGCGAAGTGCGCATGACCTCGCTCAAGTCCGGGCCGTCTCCCATGGAGGAGAAGTCTGGGTGGGAGGGGTGCGGGTGGCGGTGGTGCGGGTGGCCCTTGCTCAACAGCATCTGCTCCCGCAGCATCTGCTGCTGCTGCTGCTGCTGCTGCTGCTGCTGCTGCTGCTGCTGCTGCTGCTGCGAGGGCATGACGTCGTCCCCGGGCTGGGGGTAGTGGTGCGACAGTCCCCCGAGGGGGGAGTGCATGGGTCCGTGGGACTGCTGCTGCTGCTGCTGCTGCTGCTGCTGCTGCTGCTGCTGCTGCTGCTGCTGCTGCTGCAGCTGCATTCGGGTGAAGCCGGCCATCTGGTTCTGAGGGATGGGGGACATGTTGCAGTGTCCCATGCCGTCGCCCTGGCCGGGGCCCATCATGCCGGGGTTCATCCCGGCCATGGCCATGGGATTGGGGGAGGACAGCATGGAGCGGGGCCCGTCGTGGGACATCTGAGGCTGGCCGTGGAGCATCATGCCCATGGGACTCTGGGGCTCCCCGTTGGGTCCCATGGCGCCCTGGGACACCAGCATCTGGTTCCCCTGTGGGTTCCCCATGTTCCCTGGTGGGAGAGATTGTACATTTTAAGATCAGCATTCATGAGGTACACCGTTGAAAATTGTGCCGTTTCGACAATTTATTCACTACAGCTTGTCGGCAATGGCTGCAAACAGAAAAAAGACTTTAATAAATAACCAATTTCTTCGACAGATCTCCACAATGTAACGAGGTCATCTTGGCTGAACACACACCACAGTTGCGTAGCGTTCCTACCTCCAATGCTGACGCCGGACAGAGAAGGGTGCTCTGGCATCATCTCGTCGTCGGACGTGGCGATGGTCTTGATGGCGTCGTGGTAGAGCGGCGTGGTGCTGGGCATGGCGTACTTGGACATCTGGTTCATGATGAGGGACAGGGGGTTCTGGGTGGGAGGGGGGGCGTCGGGCGAGGAGGAGGAGTTGAACGGCATGCTGGGGTTCAGCGAGCCTGGCTGGCTCCCCGGCGTGGAGTTGGAGCTCCTGGGAGGGAGGGACGGTCCTGGGGAAACAGATGGATGCAAAATGACGTTTAAGGTTGTATATTTATTAAAAAAAAATTGTGCATACATCATATATACACACACACACACACACACACACACACACACACACACACACACACACACACACACACACACACACACACACACACACACACACACACACACACACACACACACACACACACACACACACACACACACACACACACACACACACACACATGAATGTCATCATCATCATCATATATCATACATCAGTCACTAACCCAATTTCTCATCTTGAGCAGAGCAATTGTCACAGACAATTTCTCTCGGGATGAATAAATAAAGTTAAGTTAATTAATAAAGTAAAGTTAAGCAAGAGGAGCAGGGCAAGGCTGTGGAATGGTTCACCAATGAATAACAAACTACTTCAAAAGTACAAAGGAATCTAAAGGCAATGTGTCAGCGGGTTGCGCTCTGACCGTACCCGTCTCAGTGGAGCTGCCCCCTCCGTTGCCCAGGCCCTTGCCACTGGCCGGCCTGCCCGGGCTTGGAAGAGCTGTTTTGGGGGAGGCCCATCCTGGGGAGCCCCCATGCAGGGCCGGGGACTTCAGGTGTCCAGGGGAGGCGGACGGCGATCGCATATTCAGGGAGGAAGAGCCCATCAGCTGGGGGGACTTCATGGAAGCAGAGGAGGGCGTTCCGGCCCCCGAGGCAGGTGGAAGAGGAGGGTTAGGCCCCGCCGAGGACATCTGAGAGGGGGACTTGAGCCCGGGCGCTGAGGGCGAAGGCAGGAGTGGGGAGGGTTCCTGGCTGAGGGACGGCGACTTGAGCTGATGTGGAGGAGGCATGGAGGGGGAGCCCATCGGGTTCACGTTGATCGACAGGTCGGACGGGCGGCGAGAACCCGGCCCGGGGCCTCGGATGCCACCGGCCATGGTCATGTGACTGAGCCGGGGCGTGCCTCCCATCTGGGGGGGTCCCTGCTGCTCCGGTCCAAACATCTCCGGACCGGGCTGCTGGAGGTACGGCCCTTCCATCTGCCCGCCAGAAAAGGGCCCTTGGTTGGGGAAATGGAGCCCGCCGTCGGGACCGGGCCCCATTCCTCTCTTCGCCGGCCGTCCGTTCTGCGCTGCCCATATCCTGGAGATGGCTTCAGGGCTCAGCATCTCCCCTAAAGGCCCCGCCCCTCCCGGACGGCCACACAGCTTCTGGGCCAGCATCATCTGCTGCTGCTGCTGCTGCTGCTGCTCCTGTTGAGCGCTCATCTGGGCGCTCATGCTCAAGTTCAGGTTGCTCCCCATCGGGGAGTCCACCAAGTCTCTCATCTGGGGCGGCCCCCCTCCTCCTCCTCCTCCTCCTCCTCCTCTTCCTCCTCCTCCTCCGGGGGAGCCCAGGATCTCCCGGGAGCCGGGGAAGTCCATGGGGTCCCCGCGGGACGGCGCACAGCGACCCATCCCCATGCCGGGGAAGCCGGCCGGTCCCCCCGGGTGGTCCACCATCCTCTGGCCCAGGCCGCCCTGCTGTAGCTGCTGCTGCTGCTGCTGCTGCTGCTGCTGCTGCTTGGCCAGGCGCTCCACCTCCAGCCGGTGGAGCTCATGCAGCTGCCGCTTCTCCATGATGCGGAACATCTCCTCGCGGGTCAGGATGCGGTCGGCGTCGCCCTGGAGGTGCTGAGGCGGTCCGCCGGGATAGCAGCCCCCTTGGAAAGGCGGCCCGCCGCCCCCGCCGCCGCCGCCCCCCATGTTGTTGGGCATGTCGTCGAGCCACACCACCCCGGCGCGCGGGGGTCGCTGAGGCCCCATGCCCTCCATCGGCAGGCCCGACCCGGGGCTACCGGGGAACCCCCCGCCCCCGCCGCCGTGCGGGGGCCCCCCTCGCTGCATCTGCCCCAGGAAGCGGGGCCCGCGGGGGTCGTCGGGGTGCATTTCCATCAGGCGCCCGTTCCCTCCCATCGGCCCGGCCATCATGCCGCCCGGGCCCCAGGGCTGGTCGTCGGCCTTGCTGTGGTAGGGAGGCGGGGGGCCCCTCATCACCATGGGGCCGCCGCCGCCGGGGCCGCCGCCGCCGCCGCCGCCGCCGCCGCCGTGCATGCCCACGTGCTCCGACATCATCCGGAAGTGCTGCGCGTGCGCGTGCGGCGGCTGCATCTCCTGCTGCCGGCGCTTCTCCTGGTAGTACTCCTCCTGGAGCTTCCTCCAGGCCATCTGCTCCGGGGTCAGGCCGTCGGGCCCCATCATGGAGCCCATGTCCAGGCCCGGGGAGAACAGGTGGTGGTGGTGGGCGTGGTGGGGGTGGGGGTGGGGGTGCTGCTGGGGCATGCCGTGGTGCTGGGGGTCCATGGGGGGCCCCTCCATGCCGGGGCCGCCCAGGGACTGGGTCTGGGAGATGATGGACTGCAGCGGCTCCTCGTACTTCTTGGGCCCCCCCATGGGGGCCGCGGGGGCGTTGCTCCCGCCGCTCCCGCCGCTGTGCGTACCGCCGTCCCCGTCCTCGGCCGCGCCGCCGTCGGGGAGGTTGTTGTTGTTGTTGTTGTTGCTGGAGGGGCTGCTGCTGCTGTTGTTGTTGTTCGGATTGCCGTTGGGGCCGCCTGGGTTGGGGGGCCCTCCGGGGGGGGCCCCGGTACGCAGCAGGAGCCGCTCGATGTCTCGGAGCGTCTGGAGGGAGCGCTCCCGGTGCTCCCGCTGCTCCTTGGAGAGGCCGTCCACGCCGCCGCCGCCCGGCCCCTCCAGCCCCCCCGGGTCCCCCTGGATGAGGGCCGCCACGGCCGAGGGGCTGTCTGACGGAGAGACCCCGGCGTTGGGGTGGGCCATCCCTCCAGGACCCTCCCCGGCGCCGGGCCCCAGGGCCGGGCCGGCGGGGGTGCCGCCGCCGCCGCCGCCGCCGCCGCCGCCGCCGCCGCCGCCGCCGCCGCCGCCGCCGCCTCCCGGGGCCTTGTGGGTGGCGAGGCGGAGGTTATTGCAGGGCCCGGGGCCGCCCGTCCTGCTGTGAGGAGACTCATTGTCGGAATGTCCCGCCGACGACGGCCCTCCCGCAGCCAGGGGGCCCCCGGCCCCTCCGGCCGAGCCAGAGCCGGGGGTCCCGCCCTGGGGTTTCGGCGTTCCCGTTGGCGGGGAGCCACTGGAACTCATCTTCTCCGGGAGGCTGGGGATCTTCCCCGCGTTGAGGCCCTGAAGGAGTAGAGAGGTAAACACAGTCACATACGTAACCCCGGATCTCACACCACCCTAATCGTACGCTTTATAGACACATCTAAAACCTTCGCCAAAGTAAGTAGTCTATCAGCATCAGGCTTTTGGGGCCTTTATAGACAGGACAGTGAAGAGCGACAGGAAAGTGGGTTGAAGAAGAGAGGGAGTGAACTGTAGCATCGGCCCACCGCTGGGAATCGAGCCTGGGTTGCTACAACGCGTACCGCCTACATGGTGGGAGCACTCGTGGTTCGAGCCACTTGAGTGGACTACTTTTATCCTCCTCCTATGTCTACTAACCTGTTCGAGCTTGCTGCGTGGAACTTGTTGCTGGTGAAACTGAAGGATGGAACCAGAGTGGCCGTTCAGTACTGCTTCGGCAGCACTATAAACACACAAAAAAGCACACAAACATGAATATTGCATACTTAAACGGTTATATTACCATTCCTAACTAAATAGGAACAAAGCACAAAGTGATTTAGAGGAGACTGGGCCAAGATGGAGACCCAGCTGCAGTCCGTAAACATTGCATTAGATTGTTTATTGGGATATAAATATGTGATGAAGACTATTATTATACAGTCAAGTCAAAAGCAAACAGAACAATGGATTTACTACACATCGCACTCAAATCATGTGCTCATCATTTAGCGTTATGATACACACATCTCAAAAGATACACCAAAATCCCACCACCGGCAAAAAAACATCGACGGTCAACCACCTCAAAGAAAATCCAAAGTAGACATGAATTTGCACGATGAATTTATTTTTCAGACAAATCTCTCTAGGTAATGTTAAAAGATATGGGGACCAGGTTTCTGTGAGGATATTATTCTTCAAGCAGCCTCCGTCTTTGATAAAACAGCACTCCTTGGGGCAATTTGTAACATCCCCACATACAAAGTCCACAAACTAAGTGTATTCAGCCGGAATTAGCAGACTGCATTTTGCAGAGAATTTCCCCCGTTTGATGACTTTAAGACATTTAATTCACACTTTGCCAGACCCAAACAGGATCGGTTTCTACAGCAAAAAGGGATTTGGTGGTCAACTCCCCTTTAAGATACGTTCGTGTATATGTGGCATTAAGTGTCAGTACGCAGGCTCTGGTAATAGTTGGTAACATTACATGAGGCGCTTTACCTGTTGGCCAGGTTGGTCGTGAAGACGTACACGACCTGCTGGGAGGAGGGCAGGGAAGGCTCCGCTTTGGGCCCTGTTGCCCCCCCACGCCGGAGCGCTGCCCCCCCGGGGTCTGACCCCGAGCCCCCAGAGGGACGCCCAACGAGGCCCTGGAGAGATCCGGGACCAGGACCCCCTCGATCCCCTGGGAGAGGGAGAGACGGAGACAGAGAGAGCGGATACAAGGAGACAGTGGGAGAGAGACAGAGGGAACAGAGAGGGAGGGAGAGAGTGAGGGAGAGAGGTAGAAAGTGAGGGAGACAGAGGGAGAGAGACAGAGGGAGAGAGACGGAGGGAACAGAGAGGGAGGGAAAGAGTGAGGGAGAGAGGTAGAAAGTGAGGGAGACAGAGGGAGAGAGACAGAGGGAACAGAGAGGGAGGGAGACGGAGGTAGAGAGGGAGGGAGAAAGTGAGGGAGACAGAGGGAGAGAGACAGAGGGAACAGAGAGGGAGGGAGAGAGTGAGAGAGACAGAGGGAGAAAGTGAGGGAGACAGAGGGAGAGAGACAGAGGGAACAGGTAGAGGGAGGGAGACGGAGGGAGAGAGTGAGGGAGAAAGTGAGGGAGACAGAGGGAGAGAGACAGAGGGAACAGAGAGGGAGGGGGAGTGAGGGAGACAGGTAGAAAGTGAGGGACACAGAGGGAGAGAGACAGAGGGAACAGAGGGAACAGAGAGGGAGGGAGACGGAGGCAGAAAGTGAGGGAGACAGAGGGAGAGAAACAGAGAGGGAGGAAGACAGAGAGGTTGAAATAGAGAGGGGCCGAGACAGATAGATAGACAGAGGGAAAGAAAAAGACAGAAAGCAAGAGAGTGTGTTTGGATATTTAAATTGACTACATTTATTGTAGAGTGAACATGGAGGGAAGAAAAGTAGCTGATCAACTGAAACCTAGCAAAGTTGCAAAAGACCATTATAATACAACATACATAAAGATGTCTGGAACTCTGACATTATTCTTCAGGTTAGCCGTCTGACCACTAGGTGGAGCCAAACACCACATAATGGAAGCCTAGCAGGGGAGGGGGGAGAGTCACATGCTCTCTACTGATGTTTGTCAATGACACGAGGGGAAAAAAATAAAAACACGTAATGATAGCGATTTCTAGCCTAAACCGGTCCTCTCCATAGCAACAACACTGGAATGTAAAGCAAAGGATTCTGGGTGTGTTCTGGCGAAAACTGTTCAAACCCACAGGGAGGGGGAGGTCAAACGAGCATTTGTGTAACATGGACAGTGAGGGGGGGGGCGTTCAGATAAGATATCGTTTTATTGTCTGATCTGTTCAGAAAATGGTCACAGGCGTCATTGTCACAACTGAGTCACAAGTGCCACGGTCGGACAGAAAATTAGACAATGAGGCCGACACACAATACAAAGTGCACCCTGTACCATGCAACACACAAAGTCCTTTAGAAAAGGGCAAAAATATCCCAGGCACAAATCCCTCTGCCTTCACAGTACAGGACAAAACAGCTGAAGACCACCTATCCCCTTCATCCATCCAACAGACGGGATAAAGACCCCCCTTGCTTGCACCTTTTCCTGCTGTTGTGGTGGGGCCCTGCACTGCCGTGAGGCGGGGGGGGGTTAGCTGGTGCTGTGGTGGTCGGTCGGACGGGGGACGGGGGGCATTGTGTTGGCGCTGTACTCACGGTGGGGGGGGGCGGCGGCGCGGGGCTTGTCCTCGTCCTCCTCCGTGTCGGGGCCGGAGCACCACTCATCCCCGCTGTACGGCTGCTTCCTCTCCAGCACGCAGCGCCGCTTGCTACGCATCACACCCTCTGCACAGGTGACGGGCGGCACACACACACACACACACACACACACACACACACACACACACACACACACACACACACACACACACACACACACACACACACACACACACACACACACACACACACACACACACACAGTGAGCTGACCAGTAGCTCAAATTGTACAGTTATATCATAAATGAATGATAAACAAACTTACAACAAGCTGTAGAACTCAACCAGAATGGAAAAAATAAGGTTCTTCAGAATAGTTATATAAAAACTAAATGCATCCATCCCATCCTCTCTCCTTCCATTTCAATGCATAGCAATTCAGAGCCTAACAAGTATTGACTGGTCTTGATTCTGCCCGACCAGTATCCCCAACACCTACCTGCGCAGACCTATATTAATTCTGTCAACAGTGATGTCTGGCAGCTCTCGGGGGGGGTTATGGGGGGGGGGGGGGGGGGGGGGGGGGCAGAGGGAGACGCTCAAGTCTAGAGAACAGAGAAATGTTCTGCTTGTGAAGGTCCGACATTAGAGCAGCCCCTTTACTCAGTGTGGGGTCCACCCTGTGGCCGAGCGCGGTGCGCTTCCGGATGGTATTTCGTAGTGACGACAGGCCATCTCAAAGACCAGGGAGATATATAGCTGACCTTTAGCGGTGTGAAAACAGTAGTTTTCCCGCCGCTGAGACACTGAGCGAGACAGCTTTCCAGAGCTCTACTGGAGGGCGGCCTCCCGTCCCTCGTCTGTGAGACAGCCTTCCAGAACTCCACGAGGCGACCCCACTCCTGTGATTGGTCGGTGACACAGCCTTCTAGAACTCTACAGGAGGATGCCCTGCTGTGATTGGTCGGTGAGACAGCCTTCTAGAACTCTACAGGAGGATGCCCTGCTGTGATTGGTCGGTGAGACAGCCTTCTAGAACTCTACAGGAGGATGCCCTGCTGTGATTGGTCGGTGACACAGCCTTCTAGAACTCTACAGGAGGATGCCCTGCTGTGATTGGTCGGTGACACAGCCTTCTAGAACTCTACTGGAGGACGACCTGCTGTGATTGGTCGGTGACACAGCCTTCTAGAACTCTACAGGAGGACGCCCTGCTGCGATTGGTCGGTGACACAGCCTTCTTGAAGTCTACTGGAGGGCGACCTACTGTGATTGGTCGGCGACACAGCATTCTAGAACTTTACTGGAGGGCGACCTGCCGTGATTGGCCGGTCGCAGGTGTGGCAGCAGGCACACTTCAAACAGCACGCCCTGGTGCGGTGAATTTGAATGTGCTTTGTTTTCGTTTTAAGATCACAGGAGGAGAGAGAGAGAGAGAGAGAGAGAGAGAGAGAGAGAGAGAGAGAGAGAGAGAGAGAGAGAGAAAATGGTGCCAGGGGAGGATCTACAAAAAGCTTTCATTCTCTTGTGTCAGAACCATACTTCTCCCCCACCCTGTATGTTAAGTAACTAGAGTGACTGTATGTTTATGGGTGTGCACGCGCGTGAATGTGTGCACGCGCATCTGTGGGTGTGGGTGTGTAGTATGTGCATGTGCTTGCGTGCACACAAAGCAGGCTGAAGCAGGATGTTGCTTTATAAAAATCACATTACATTGGTCTCCAGTGAGCGGGTTCTAGCAGAACACACACTTCCGTACGAGAGGAGAATCAAAACAGATCTAATTCTAGTTTAAGGAGCTATCCCTCCACCGCTGCGTTTTACACTTTCAAGTCTTTTATTTTAACGTTTTAAATGGAATCACACAGCCGCTGAATCATTTTGTGAAGAATCCTCAGCCGATCCAACCCTAACCCCATCTCCCGGTCTCACTGGGAGATGAGGAAAACAACTTCACAGAAAACAACCCAAACCTGCACAGCCTCTAAACCCCGAGCTCCTCAAATAACTCCGCATTTGTTTGGGAGTGGGGGGTATTTTGACAAATGTCACACATGGTCAAAGATAAAAAAATAATAAAAACACCACAATGCAACAGTGCTCAGAGGGGCCGGAGGGGGAATCCAGAAGAGCGAGAGAAAGGTCAGGAGCACACACGCTGGAGGTTCCTAGTGGAGGTGGTGAAAGCACCTACTGTGGCTTTTCTGAGAGATGGGGGCTGATAAGCAGCTGGAGGAAGTCACCCTCGCACAGAGACGCACGTCGCCACACAATCTTCTCACGGTCCGTCTGTCTGTCTGTGACTGTGTGCCGCTGAATCTGCATCTTTCAGCGGGCCTCCCCGTCATTATGCGCACGTCTGCATTTGTCGGTCTGCCTTTCTGTGTCCGTCCTTCCATGTGTCTGCCGTCTATGCGTCTGTCTGTCTGTCTGTCTGTCTGTCTGTCTGTGTCCATCTGTCTATGTATCCAACTGTTTCTATGCTTCTGTTTGTCTATCTATGCGTCCATCTGTGGGTCCATCTGTGTGTCTGTTTATTCTTCTGTCGATGCGTGTGCCCATCTGTGACTGCCTGCCTGTGTGTTTGTCTGCCCGCCTGCGTGTGTGTGCCCGTCTGCGTGTGTGTGCCCGTCTGCGTGTCTGTGCCCGGCTCACCTGCTTTGGCCTCTGCCTCCAGAGCCGAGGCGAGGGCATCTCTGGGCTCCACGGAGTCCACGGAGACGCTCCTCTCCCGCTTCGATTTGGTTTTCAGCATTGCTCCCACGCCGCTCGCCGATTGGCTGGCGGCCTTCAGCCCAGGGTTCGCCGGAGCCATCTGATTGGTCTTGACTGCATGGCCCCCGACACCAACCCCCTTTGGACTCTGACAGTGGGCCACAGCTCCCGCCTTCTGCTGACTCTGCTGATTTACATTGGCTAGTTGGGATCGGCTGTCACCGGTCACTTGCTTGCCATGATTGGCCAGTTTATTGTCCGGATGCATCTGATTGGCTGGTGGTTAGGCTGCGCCTGAGTGGCTCTGGACTCGCTTGCGAGCAAAACTGGGAAGGAAAAAAACAAGATAAATTCAATCATTTGTTTTTTCCATTCATTTTTTGTCCCAGAATAATAAGGACTCCCGCTTTTACCCTTAAGATATTGAGCAGCTGCTTTCTTCCAATGTGAAAGAATTAATTAAAATACATGTCATTAAGGAGAAGGTAGGGGTTCGGGCATCCTGCTCAAGGATATGTACATGTAGAGCACACACATATTGGATATCGAACGCAGTACCTTTCGGCTGGGAGTTAAATTCCCCAACTATCAGGACTGATCTGCCCCAGGATAAACTCGGTAAGTAATGATGTTCTTTCCTCCAAGATGGAAAATAAAATCAGTATTTGGGCAATAAGTGTATCCAAAATAACACAGATAATGAGTCAAACTCGTGATAGAGGCACAAGAATACAAAATATAGTCTGGGTCAGGGTAAAAACCACAAGTCTGGAAAACTCACCTCATCTCCCCCAGAGGGTGAACTGAGAGCAGGCCATGCTGGTCTACAGGGATCCTCATTGGCCACACGCTGACCTGGGGAACACAGCAACAACAACATCAACACAGGAACACAACACAACCACTGCCTTGACAACACTATCTCTGTGACCTGCGTGTGCGCGTGTGTGGAATAGGCTTTGAGGAGTCAAATCTTTAAGTTAAAAAAGAAATAGAAAGGGGGTTAGGTCAGCGATTAGATGACCAAATGAGGGTGTAGATAAGCAGCGGAACTGAGATCCGGCTATCCCTTTAAGAGCCTGGTCAAATAATCACTGAGTTAATGTTGTTACTGTCCCTTTCAGGGCCAGGCCACACACTGGTGCACTGATGTTACCGTCCCTTTAAGAGCCCAAACACTGGAACACTGCTGTGACCACCCCTTTAAGAGCCCAAACCCTGGATGACTGCTGTAACCTCCCCTTTAAGGAAAAGGGGGCAGACTGAGAAAGGTTTAGTGAGGGGGAGGGACTCTCCGCGCTGCGCGAGGTACCACCCCCTCCCCGACAGTTTGCAAACCGCAAAAACTCCACCACACATTCCTGTGTGTGAGTGTGAGAGAGACACACACACACACACACACACACACACACACACACACACACACACACACACACACACACACACACACACACACACACACACACACACACACACACACACACACACACACACAACTGTGTGTCTCAAACTCACACTACCTGCCCCTACTTTAGTAAAGTCCCTCACTCACTTTCCACACACACACACACACACACACACACACACACAGGAATCATTTCCTACACGTCACACAGATTCTAAGTTGAAACACATTTCCTCGGCTTTTCCCATTATTACAGCGGCGCACACCAGAACGTTTCGGAGCAGGCAACCCGATGCCTAACTCCTGCATTTCCCAAAATGTGCGCAGATTCTGTAGCACACAGACGCTTCGATGCTAAGCTACCGTCGTGTCGGGCCGTCCATGGGACCGTGGCGCCACAACAGGCACCCCCCCCCCCCCCCCCCCCCGGCCAAAGGACCCAGGGTTCAAGTCCACAGCTGCTGGCCTGCGCTCGTCAAAACACCCACACCTGCCTATGCCTGTGAACCCCAGACTTCTGGCGCTGAACTTTGACCTTTTCCACTGGGACAGTGGGTTTGGTATCGTCAGAGCTGGGCTAAAATGGTCCAAATATTTGATGACCCATAACCACAGTAATCAATAGGGCCGGCTTGGACACCGTGACGTCACAACGCAATGCCCGCCTCCATTTTAGTAGCATGTTAGTTATTGAGTTGGTGGTAATATGCTTGTGGAATTAATTGTCATTGTTTGTGTCATCACTTTTCAAATCCTAGGATTCTATCGTTCGACTGCAGCTCTCAACTCAAAAGGTGGGAGTATCGGCAACAAAAAAGTCTTTAGCTATTTTGTCCTGTACTGCGAATGCGGAGGGATGTGAAAGGATTATTAACAGTAAAGAGGATATGATGAGCAGGCCGGGAAGGGGCATTCTCCGACTGCTGTCCTGTCATCTATTCGTTCATTTTATTCATCCACTTACAGTCTAATGAGATCAGAAACTCAAACCAGTTCCTTTTAACAAATCAGTTTAGAACAAGGAAATGAGAATTGAAGACATCATGTCAGCATTCCAAACTACAAGTTTCCCTAAAAGTAAAACAATGTGGACATTTATCTAATAAAAATTTTCTCTAACTTGTTTTGAAACCACACTTGTATGTTGTTGTGGTTGACAATGAACACACACGACACAAGTGTGTGTTCATTGAATTAAAAACATGTGTAAAATGTAATTCAATAATTCAGACCTATGGAGATACACCTTCTGGGGACAGTGTGTGCGTTTATGTGAATGTGTGTTGAGCATTATGCATATATTAACAGGTCTCGACATGAACTGTTTCCCCACACCTTAGCACAGGTGAACAACAACATGAACAATTTGCAAAAGCACCCATGTGAAAACCAGTACGAAGGGGGACCAACGAAACAAAAGTTGGCCAATCACTGTCAGAGCAGCCATTTTGCCAGCCCCCCCCCCCCCCCCCCGCGCGCCTTGAGTGTCGGGCAACTGTTGTGAACCTCAACCTACGCATTCCACATTCCCTGCAAACCTCTCCACTACATTTCAACACCGCTGCAATGTCTCTGGGGATGACTCAGAACTATGACATCACACAACAGCAAACGGGCGGACCCGTCTTTCAGGACAGCTGTTAACAAAAGAAACGAGAGAAGGGAAAGAGAAAAATCGGAGGGGGTAACTTATCCAGTGTGCTCACCTGGACAAGTACTGGTAAAGACAAAAAGGGGACAATGCCTTTAGTTCTATTAGTCATTAACCAAGGCTGGCTCAGGTCAACACAGAGCCAGCCTTGTTCGCGTGCGGTGGACTCAATCAGTCATTAACCCGAGTGGGGAGAGGGACTCACACCGTCTGGTTCACTTAGATCTCAGCAAAACAATGTGGGGGAAGGAGGGCGTGTGTGTGTGTGTGTGTGTGTGTGTTTGTGTGGAATCTACTCACAATGTAGGGCTGTGTGAGAGCTACAAGCAGAGTCCAGGGTTGGAACCTTATAGTCGTAAGAGAAGAGGTGGGTGTTAGGACCCGATAGTCCTACGACTAGAGGCTAGGGTTGAGACATGATAGTCCTACGAGAATAGGATTAGGAAATGATATGACTTTGAGAAGAGGCTAGGGTAGAGACATGATAGTCCTACGACTAGAGGCTGGGGTTGAGACATGATAGGCCTACGAGCAGAAGATGGCGTCAGACACGATAGTCCTACGAGGAGAGTATAGTGTTGCACATGATAGTCCTACAAGTGGAGGCTAGTGTTGGACAAGAAAGACCTACCCAAGCCTAAGTAGAGGCTTGGGTTGAGACATATAGTCCCAGGAATAGAGGCTGGGTTGAGACATGATGGGACGAACTCACTGATTCAACAAACCTTTATAACTACATGGAAACTGACTCTCCTGGTTAGCACATTTACTCATACTGTTGAACAAAGCAAGCATCTAGTCCGAACAGCCCAACCAACAGTATGAGGTCAGCTCTACTTTCAAGGTAAGAGTATCAGTGGTCATGACCTCATGAGTGACTAGATACCATTCCTCAGTTCTACGTCACGTTTATATTGTGGGTTACTTCGAAACACACCAGAATACGAGACCAACATATGTCCCCTCGACCTAAACTAAAGCCTCACATGAGGTGACTGCAGCTGTTCATTGCAGAGCAAAGTCATGTTGAGGTTTTGCACACAACCACAGCAATCTCTGCAACTCAATGTAATTAGCATATACTGTATATATACACAAGATAGTGAGCTGGGTGAGTTAGGGTTGTCCTCTTTACAGCTGTTGTTATCGTTTGAAAAACAAGACTGCTGGTCTGATACCAAACTTATGATAGTCCTTTGGGGAAAACCTTTTATAAAGAGAGATAAAGTGTTCAAATGCTAGGTCATTTGGGGACATGGAATTCTTGTGACAGAAATCACATTAACTAGGGTGAATAAGTTCGCAACGATATGTTTTTGCAAAATTTTTCCACTCTGAATATTAAATATTACAGATGCCACAATAATAAAAAGGTTTCAAACATTCAGGGCCAAAGGACAACTAAAAATTAATAATACATTTAATTTATAAAACGCTTTTCAAGGTACCACTTGATTACCATTGCTTAGTATTTCCGCATCGCAAGTGACAAGACCTTGTGTTTGTATAGACTCTATACTATAGACTCTATAGTATAGAATATGATTGAATGACAAGATATTCTAACATATTCTAACAGACATTCGTTCAGCCCCTCGCAACACGAGGTGGAGAAGACTGAGTTACAACAAAGAAATGTATTAATCTGGTTCTTTTCACACATTTACATTGTTCACTCAAAGTGACAAGAACTGAATGAATATATGACTAGCACAGGAAGCAGGGGTGATGGAAAATAACATACCATACTGGAAAACACAGAGTTCGGGACAGATTGAAATACTAATAATCCCACTTTGGGAGTCACATAATGTCACAGCCCGGCTCAAGGGAATGACAAGGAGATATGACATATAATGACGTATAATAACATATAATCATTAAAAACAGTGACCCTTTATATTAGTGGGACTTATAATACTTCTACACAGAACAGTTACAATGACGACCATTGATTGCGGCACCGACTGATCTCTGGTCAGTTCGATTATAAGTTATAATAACTTATAAGATAATAACTTTATTAAACTAACTGGGGTATGGCGGAGAATGGCAGGCGGAGAGAGAGAGACAGCAGTTGTTATATCACCTCACCTCATTCAAATCCGGTAAAACGATAAAATGCAATGGCACCAAAAGCGATATCAACCACCGCCCATTCTCGACTTGCATTACCTTGCAAGCTTGAGCACGTCAAACAGGTCGAGCCATTATGGCGCCACCATCCGATATGTGACGGCTTGAGGGGTGCCGAGTTGGTGGGGGCTGAACCTAAACGTCAACTTACTAACTTACTCGCTCTCTCTACAGCCAACATTTTTCAACCAACTCAGATTGATACAAGGAAGTCTGTAAAGGCTTGGGGGCGTTGATAGCATTCACAGCCATTTTTCGGGGTTAAAGGAGCAGGATTTACAAACGTATGATTATTGCACTTTAAATGCCTATTGGTTTATTTTGTGTTATGTTTACTTTTCATTTTTGATATGATGCAAAGAAAGAAAAGATAAAAGTATAATTAAAGGTTGGGTATGGGATTTGCGAAATGCCAGCAGATTTTGAAAACACACAACTCAAATGGTCCTACCCCCTCTCCTTCAACGCTGACCCCTGACTCCACCCATTCCAAGTACATGGACGCGCAAGCATGCACGAGCGAACACAGATGCGCGAGAGCGAGCCATAAGCTAGTTAGCTAGCTCCAGTAGCTACCGCAGGATAACAACAAACAGAAGCTTGCTCTGGGTCACGAGGTTTGAGTACGTGCACGAAGGGGTCGCGCGCGGGGCGAGGGGGAGTGCAGTACGGCCGTTTGATTGACGTACTTACTGTCCAATGCAACTCGGTGGCTCTGGAAATCATTGGCTGGAGTTTTTCGAGCCCTGCCCGTTCCACAGATGATTGACTTGTTTAATTTTCATGTCAGTACTTCTAACTCAGTGGCTGTAAGTGGGTTATGATAAGGATTTCAAGTAATTTTGCAAAAATGGCCAAAAAAGCGAATTCCATACCCAACCTTTAAAGTACAAAATATACTCCTTCATTTTAAGGCAGACAATCCTGTTAGGGCATGGACAAGGAACCGAGCATTTGATCACACAATTCCGAAAAACATGAACTGAAACCCCACCAATAGGAAGAATGATGACGCTTATTGTACTCATGTTTAGGTTGACTATACACTCAGACTGTCAAAAAACAACCGCTGGCCAGGCGGAGCTCAGGTAGGCCCAAGTCTTCTTGCCATGGGACGCCCACACGTAGACTGTGGACATTGGGGTTCAAACTCAGAACCTTTCGGCTGGGAGAATAACATCAAATCAATACTCTATCCTGCCCCAGTAAAGTTCATCAGACTTGTGAACACACATTAAAAAGCGCAAATGCGTATTATGCAATTGTTCTTAGAAATTAGGTTGTGCAGCCAATATTTTTTAGCTTGTTGGTAGTACACCAATTATGCTGGCTTGCGTTTGCCAAACAGCTCAAAGTAAATCTAAAGAACATACTGTGGCAGGGCGCAATCGACTCAGGCTGCATCTCTGCTCCTGTCGTCCACCAAGGCCTCATGTTCTACCAACATGTCCGTGCTTCTGGTTTCGGCAGAGGCTTAAATGCTCCGGGCTGTTCTCTCACTACGGGCTGTGACCTGGTGTTTTTCTATGATGTAATACTGAACTACTGGAGCACCATGCCAAAAAACAAAGCAACATAAGGGAGGGATTAGGATCCCACAAGTTTGCATGCCGAACCTATTAATAGGAGGAGGACGCATTGGATGGTGGCTTATCCAATGGTAGCCGTCGCATCCAACAGCCCTGGTTCACCAGGACTGGCAGTGGTCATCTGCGCTCTCGAAGTCAAACATTCGACTAATCATAACTTAAGTTGACGTGTTGAAATGGGTTAGTGTATCAAGAGGTACATTGGTTCTATTGGGTGCCAGGATATTTTTTTCATTGGTCAAGGGCTATCTGTGGTTAGCGACTCACCCGTGTCCAGGTTGTATGTATGCAGGGATCTATTCGGGTAAGGGCTGTGTATTGGTCAATTTAGCCTATAGCGGATGGGTTTATGAACAGCTGTTCATTAGAGAACACACAGGGACTGGACTCACCAAGAATGAAGTAACCACACCGCCATCTTCTTAAAGACAAAGCGTTTCACAAACAGCCTTTGCGGTTTTAATCCTGAACAGAAAAGCATCAGAGACACTTATTATTATTGGGAGAGGTCTACGAGCACTAACAGACATTTTGGTCTGATCATCCATTACTGCTTAATGGTAGTGACATTTACATCGTAGACTTAAAATAAATGAGTAAAATTATGATTGCAATTCCACTGAACGCAAGTGTTTTCTACAGGGGACTATCTTCTGTATTATCTGTCGATTTATTTGATTACATGTCTTCCTGTAGGCCAAGTCATCAGTTTGTCATAAACAGTTAATGAGTTTAGCATCAGATCACAGAAACCGCTTTGCCTCCATCTGGGAAGAACAGTGCTATGCTTGTTCTCATTAACTTCTGTGGTCTTTCTCCCTGGCTAAAGATGCTAGCAACCCACTGGTGAGGTTCTGCAGATAGGATGCACTTGGCCTTGAGGTACTCTCTGAAATCCATTATTTTCTGTAACGTGGCTACAACTACAGTCCGTTTCATCAGTAGGAAATGACAAGCTCTGCTCAGAGTATACCCCGTCTTAATAGTGAACAAATCTCACTCCAGAAAGGTAAAATACGGTCCATGTTTTTGCTTCCCGCTCAGCCCAATTTGTTGTACCCATCTCCAATGCAGTGTTATGATTCATAATTAATAGCAATAAACACCCGCCTAAAATAACATAAGAAACATCCAAATGACAAATCCAAAATCCCCAGCATGAATTGTGGTCCTTAATACCTGTTCACTCGTTCATTAGGACTGAGCCGATCAGGTGAATGCAACTTATTGCCCATTCTCTCCTTCAATGAACACAAAATCACAGCAACATTCAAACAAATCATGGACCTAAAGTGAATCAAATGGCGTATTTTGGAGCGTACTCCGTAGTCTGGAGCATAAATGGTAGTAAGATGAAGATGATATCCTTTTAGTTTGTATTTCACTCTAGAACTAGTACTGTTCAATGGTGAGCATTCATCCATCATGTGGAATATTTAGCTGGTAGATATAGCAAAAAAAAAGTGTGTGTGACTACAGCCTCATATCCATATCACCGATCTACACTAATCTACTATCAACTTGGCGGGACACAATAACAAAACAGACAGGATCTAACGAAAGGTGAAGGACAATTTGTGTTTCTCTGTAGGGATCCTTTACATAATGTTAGAATGTGATTTGAGTCAGTGGTAAAAGGAAGCACTTTTAGAGGACGTACATTGACGCTGCGCTATTGCCCCAAAGGATTACAATGCAGTCCGTTTTTGCGAATTACAACTACGTTGTTCTCGCTAAACAATACTGGACCAATTTCAATTTATTTTGCCTGCATCAGTCCCCCATACCCAAAATAGCAGGGACCAGGTTGTAGTACTCCTTTAAGCTCACAGTTTAGTATTAAGACGAATAAGATGAGGCTGTTTAGAAAGTTACTAATCGAGATAGCGGAAGAGAGTTGAATACAATGTCACTTACTCAAATTAAGAGAGTAACTTTTTGTGGGCTTCTTTCAGGGTGAGTCACAGATTCTGTCGGCTGATTTAAGAAGAAAGTCAGAAGAGTAAGAAGTTGTACTGAAGTGCTTTGCTAGCCACTTAAAGTGTGAACACACTCACACATAAGACGTTTGCTTGGGGACACCTTTCTTTGGCAGGGAATTAAACCAGCAGCCTCCCAGTAGCTAGATATGCTTAACTCATGAGCAACTGCCAGTTCAACAGTTTTCAGTCCTTTTTCCGAGCTAAAAATTCAACCTGAAGTTATCAGGGCAAATCCATTTCCCAACTTACGAGAGAGGCATGAGGCACAATCACGCCTTTGTCCAAAATTCTCTCAGTGGAAAGACTTTATTCCAAGGTGTAAGACACAGACGAAATTGAAAATAAAACAAACTTTTCTAGTTCATACAGATATTAAAAGACACGCACACAGAGCAGGGCTTCACTACACCGTATGTTACGGAAAGCTTTACTAGCCAGTTCTTCGTTGTAATATTAGTTATGGGCTTTACCTCAACAACATCATGATTGACCCTTTCAAGGAGCTTTCGGAGAAGTCTTTTAGAGTTAAATCTGGTTGACATCTGTTCCCACAGCTCTCTACAAACGAGAAATTATTAAATTATTTAGAAATGCAGAGCACATGGCGTTTACTTTACCGCATCCACACTGTTGTTAAGACACACACACACACACACACACACACACACACACACACACACACACACACACACACACACACACACACACACACACACACACACACACACACACACACACACACACACACACACACACACAAGGAGCCCTTGTGTTTCTGAGTATCCGTGGAAACAAGCATCCCTGTTCTCAATCAGCCCGGACGGTTCTGAAGAGTGCTACCAGTTCATCCAATTACCTCCCACTCATTTAAAAAAAATATTTGTTAAATACATTTTAGGGTCCCTAGAGCCACAGACGAGAAACAAAATAAGAAAGATCAAGGCATGGATTTCAGGATTCAACACATTCTGATGGACAAGGGCATCGCGAGTAACATGTAGGTCAGATAGGAGAGCATTACAGCAGTGTGTGTGTGTGTGTGTATCTACCGTTTGGAGAATGCGGTGCTATTCTGTCCCAGTGGGTCACATAGTACACTGTATTTATAGATGGTAGGGAGGTATTAATAGCGACCTGCAGAGCGCTGGGCTGTATAGAGACATGCTGGACAGGAAAGAGGAGGACACCGGACACACCTCAGCATACGACACACACACACACCAGCCAGTACACGTGTGCATTCACAGTCACACATACCGTCTGTACCATCAGCCTCCACAAAAACATGCAAACACAAGGCTAAGCCCACACACACACAGCGTAGCCTATACACGCACACACATACAGCTCAGCCTACACGTGCAACCACAGTTCAGCCTCCCTCCGCCCGCCCGCCCACCCACCCACCCACCCCCACCCCCACACACACACACACACACACACACACACACACACACACACGCAGCAAGACTTTGTGACACCGGCTGGACTGATGAACTCAAACTGCGCACGGCAAAACTTAAAGCAGACGGCGGGGGTGTGGACAGGCGTCAGGGGGCAGGGCCACAGCGAGTCCTAAGGGTGCATGTTTGTTTTCAAAACAGCCATGCTGCGGGCGGACTAGAGGGAGTGGTGTCCTTGTAGGACCCAGGGCACCGACTTCCTGGTCGGATCGATGGTGACAGTGATCCTGCTGAATGTAAATGTACCCTCATGCACCACAAGGAGGATGTGGCCGACGTTGCTCAGTTGAGGCGACTTGTGTATTTTACCATGTAGGGTACATCTGCTCATGGATCCGCAGTCCCTTAAATTGGTTCATTCAGCGGAGGATGCTCAATTAAAGTAATGATTTCACACTAAAGAATAATGAACTTCCCAAACGAAATCCATTACGTACTGTTAAGGGACAGCTGCCGAGTGAATGTGTCTTGAATAATACAAAGGGTTGCAGGACACTCTGATACAGAATCATCCTGGCAGGCAGGCTGAGACCAGAGCCAACCGAGGGAGGGAGAACCTGGGACAGAGGCTTTGCCCGGCGCCCAAAGATGGACAACCAACGCTGGGCTCTCCATCACATCCACGTCCCCACAACAGAGGGAGAACCAGGGAGAGAGGCTGGTTAAATTACACAGGAGATGGACAACCCACTCAGGTCTCTCTCACATCCATGTCCCCCTACAAAGGGAGAAGTGAAAATCCAAGGAACGTGTGCAGACGAACCAACGTTCAAAATCAAACTGTTTACCGCAAGGAAAACAATCCTCCTTCGTCTAATAAGCCAGTTGGCATACAAGTTATCCAATCACCTGTTTTGCGGGAGCATGTCACAAACACAAAACACACACACACACACACACACACACACAGAGAACAGTTCTCATCTTTTTTGCACTTTAAACCACAGCACATGGAGCTATTTCTATACATGAAGCGTAGAGAAACATCCAAGCGACTAATGCAAATCATTGCAACAAGGTGCCTTACATCCAACATCCGAAATGATCACAAATGATACAATAGGCGTAACAAGAACAAAAATGAATGGATCATTCAGGGTATAATGTGATCAAGAGTAACATGAATGGGGATGATCACAGATCTTCATAGATCCAAAGCTCTTCTGTAAAGATGTGTCTGAGAAAATGTGTCGAAGGGAACCGGCTGTGCAAGCAGGGTCTCCTGGAGCAGACTGTGAGGGAGTATAAAAAACATAAAACGCTGTCTCCTTCAGTTTTTTTATGGCCAAGACCCTGGAAGAGCCAGCGGTGCCATAGGATCTTACTTAGCCTGCATAACCTGGCTCATGCGGAAGCTGTAGAGGAGCTCCTGCCTGAACTTAAAAATTGGTTCAAGAGAAGTGCAAGAGTAAGAAAAAGAATCAATCCTAAAAGCAACAGGCATCCGAGTTAAAGGTTGATTCAAACTAACAGGAGTTTAATTTCCCGGGTGAAGGGACCAGTAGTGGTTTGAGGCAATCAGCCATGCTTCGGCTAACCATCAGTGGTGGATCAGTTTTCGAACGAGCCAGGTCAGGGAGTAAAAGGCTGTCAAGGCCAACAGAGATAAGAGGTCTGTGTGACTTTCTTTAAATCTGTGGCCAAGGCAGAAGAACCTAACTTTGGCTATATATGCCAAATACTGAAAATAGTGTTGCACAAGGATTTGTTCATTGGGCTAAAGAATCAAGGTCTGCTCAAAGAGGACAAGTGCCCAAAGATTCAAAGACACTCTATGACAGGACTATTATGCGGGAAGGATTGGAATTTATTTTTGGTTGCAATATTAACATGAATTCAGGGTTAGTCCAGAGGATGATTTGAGATGTTAAGAAGTACGCTCGACAGCCTGGTCACTGTAAGCAACAGGAATATACTAACACTATATAATCTGCAGAACAGTGAAACAAGAAAAATGTGGGGTCTTGTCAAAGTGGTGGAGAAAACCCCCACAGAAAAAAAAGGCATAGTTAGCATAGTTAATGATGATTGGATCAGAGCAGAATAAAATGTAATAAGTAGCTAAGAAGGAAATACATAAATGATCAGACCCACACATTCCTCTGATATGGGAAATGTGGAGAACAGAAGAGAATTAAGATTCCGTAAAGAAGTTGCGAATTCCATAGCGAGTGGTATATTTAAAACACAAACATGAATAAATAGTACAGTCTCCAGGAAGACAGACCTAATTATTAATATTAAGGCCTTAGCAGTGGGAGCGAGTCTGATAGCTCGGAGATGAAAAGCTATTATTTTCAGAAGAGGATGACTAAAATGGACTGATGCTTATTGATACAGAAAATAATGCTCTCAAGGGAAGGAGGAAAACACACCCCAGGTCTACAGAAAAACATGCCTTTATACGTAATAGCAGCCACTCCAACCCAGACGGTTTCTATAGGGCGCAATTGTTCAGATTGAGGTTTCGGCTGAATATATAAACGTCACCGTGTGGAGGTAAATCAATGCCTATACAGGACTCATTGCTCAGTGACCTGACTTTTAAGAGGCCAACGTTAATATAAAAGATGGTTGAAACGCATCAGCAGGGGGATTCATCCAAGGTTATTTACGTGATTTGCTTTTAGCGTGCCGCCGGTGTGTGGCAAAGGTTTCACTATCCGTATTTGTGTCTCATCAACGCTAACAAATGTGATGAATGTGCAGTTTGTGTGAAGGACATCTTGTTATTTCTTGTACTAATCCAAACAGAGCAGGGCGAGTGGAGATAGCTGGCATGGCTGCAGAGTGTCTCTCTGGCGTTGAGCAGCATAGCGAGAGACAAGCCCTCTCTCTCCCCCTCAGATGTAAGAAAGGAAACCTTAATGAGTCTTTTCAAAGTATCTCCTCACAGCGTGACCGTTGAACCAGCCGGTCCGCTCTCATAAAACCTACTTCACACCTCTCCCACTCCCCGCCAGGGCAATCTTTACACGCTCCCTTTTTCACTCGCACCTTTGTTCTTCTCTCCCAGCATGCAGTTTGTTTTCCTGCAGCCTGTTGTCGTGGTGATGCATCAGGCAGGAAGGATAACAAGAAAATCTGCCGTACAGGGTCAGAAAACAAATCACAGCATTAAGCTGAGCAGAATGCCCCAGACACCATCAGCTTCAGCTTCGGCACAGGCACTACATGCTCACATTGTTCAGCATTAGACGAGTTCTCAGCAGGGGGCTGCCCTCCTAGTTTTGGTTCCTTGAAGAAAAGACGCGCCCCATCAGTGATGTGTTTTTCCAGAGGTGATTTGCATAACTTCAGCCTTTCCTGGGTGCTCCGTGCCAGCAGCTCCTGTGCTGAACGACTACAAGCCGAGGTTAAATTGCTGTGCATTGTGGGACAGCCCACAGGTGACAGCCAAGGAATCACCTCATTGGAGGGGCGGGGGGGCATGAGGCGGGGAGGGGGGGCAGGTTGCTGCGGCAACAAAACATGCCATGGAGCTAGGTAAATATAGGCTTGGCAATGCTGTGTATACCGAGAGAAGCTGGAATAGTAGAATAATGCAGACGCTAAAGCAATATTTACACATTTCCTGTCTCTCAACGTTATGTCCAATTCACGAACCCATCCTTCAAAAGCTTTCAATAAAGATCTTGCTTTAGTCTACACAGATAAACGACATGGCCCCATGAACGTGCGGCAAACACGCAAAGGTAATATGATGATGAACTAGTCCTAAGCTATCTTGTGAAACCGTTAATAAGCCAAACCGTTAATAAGCCAAACTGGTAAATTGCAACAAGTGGTCTGCTCAACAAACTAGAGAGAACTCTGGGATAATCCATTGTGGTTGAACTGGTACGGCCCTTATTTGTTAACAAACCTAGTTCATCTGGTAACACCCAAAACTGGTAACAAGATCTCAATTTAAACTGGTGAGAACTGAAGAGACAGCATAATGTGAACATTTGGTACGAAGTATAACAATGGGTTAGGCCTAGTCTTTTACTATGTACGCCATACAATATTTCATGCCCTCTTTGCAATAACTCATCATTCGACGAGAATGTTGGAGAGAAAACTCATATAGTGTGTGTGTACGTGTGCGATCAAAGTAGGCGGGTTGAGGCAATATCCACCAATCAGAGTGGGCTCGCGGGAGAAATGAAGGGCGTGTGGCCTACGTTTCATGGTCGCATCAGTAACTGGGCCCACCGCGGACCGGGAGGAAGCACTAGGCTCATTCCGTACAGCGGGTCAAAGGTCGAGGGTCGTATCCTTTCCGACACATTCTGGGAAGTGCGCCAACTGGAGCAATGCGAAAAAGACCGAGCTGCAGACAGAAGGGAGGCCGTACGACACAGAGCTGGAAGAAATACAAAAAACCTATGTAGGCGGGAGGGACAGAGGGCATTCTGTTTAACGCTCAGCGCTCACACACCCCTGACTGGCAGCGAGAGAAGCGACTGCCTGTACTCTCTAGCACACACTTGTGTTTAGCAAACACCAGCCTGGACGGCGCGTTAAATAACCAAACAACACTAAAAAGGAGCCGAGTCAAACTTCCACCAGATAATATAGGTCTGTCCGTACATACGTACGTACATACACACACACACACACACACACACACAGCCAGGCTCAGTGCCACACAAAATGGAAAGTATCAGGTCTGCTTATGTGTGGCCGTTGGATGAATGTTGTTTCCAAGGTTGTGACAGTTGACGGAATGTGTTTATGGCGGGAAAATGTTGTTTAACCGGTTTCTGTTGGTGGAGAAAGAAAAAGTCTTAAGGATTGTGATGAATTGCATATCGTTTATGGGAATGACAGCTTACAGCCTGGGGTAGACAAAATAACTTGTCGCATTAATGAGCAAAGTTTCCCATGTCAGTCAATGTTGAAGTAGTCTCACAAATCGGACGTTAGATTAACATCTGAAGTCTGATGGTAGACAAGCTCAAAACCTTTTTCACCTCAAATTTATTTTGACCAATCATGTCGCTGGGGGCAGGGATCTACAGTCGCGACAACGAATGGGCCTCGCTGCTGAAACCAGGCTGACTGGAAGGTGCCACAACGTGCGTAATATGGCTGACCATTAATCTCGGCTTCAGAAGAGGACTGATAACTAGTGTAACTAACGCAGGCAAACTCTGCAAGCCCTCGTAAACTACACTTTACCCGTAGCAGATGGGAAGACGAGGCAAATCATCCAAGCCGGTCACCAACGTTCTTAGGCAAAGTGTCTTGAACCGTTTTAAATCACACCTATGTATTGGACTCTGGCCCCTGAAGAAATATATTTATTCAAATTAGACAACCAATCTTGCACTAGTGAATGAGCTCATCTTGGGAAGAATATTTCCGTAACAAAATAGGAAACCATGAATATGGATCAGAGATGAATGTTAAGTAATACAGCTTAACAAAAAAAGTAAAAGAAAAAAAAAAAAAGAACATAGGAGGTCAAATGCATGGATAAACCAACTGTAACTAAATCAACACATATTGTGGGAAATATAAAAGTTTGGCCTTAAAATGAGCATAAATGCCAACATAATGGCGCCCCACATACACCAATACTTCCATTATGACGACTGCAGTTCATATGGGAAAGGTGTATGGATCTGTATGTGAATGGTACGTTACAGTAAGAGTTGCCCTTTCTAGGCGCATTTGGGAGGCAATACCGGAGCAGAGGGACTGATAGCTCCTGCACACTTGACCACTTGAAAAGTCATGGCCGACTTCGGCAGTAAACAAGACTGGTCTTGACAATCAGTCTTGACTGGCTGTCAGGTCGTTGGTTCACACCAGGCGATTGGCAACATGCAGGGGTACACACGTTAAGACTCTACTGCCTGATTATCTGCAGCGCCTTTGAAAAATTCAAAGGCCAATTCTCGCGGGAACACGTCCGCTCGCGTAGATGGGAGTGAGGAGCATAAGGTATTTTGGTATGATGGCATTTAGGATGGACTTATCCACACCTCTACTGAAACGGTGGTTTCAAGCACTGCTTTAAGCCTTCAGTTTTGCAGGTTAGATAAAAGCATTTGATGCTTTGGTAAATAGTTAAGCAGGTTAGGTCACTTCGATTACAAGGGGGAAAACAATGGGTTTATGTCTACATTTGATTCAGATATTGGAGTCATCCGCAGCAAGGAACAAGCAGTTTGTCTCTTGCAATTTGATGTTGCCAGGGTAATTTCTGATTTTAACCTTAGTACTCCCCACATTATCACTGCTAAATAGCTTTTCTGCTAAAAACCCAACCCAAATCTGCATAACTGAATCAGAGTTGATTGGGGAAAAAAGATGCAACACTTCAGGTTATGTTAATTTATCTATTGTGGTTGTGCTCATCTCTGGTGAGCCAGTTCTGCGACATCCTGTCAAAGTTCAGGCAGAACTTTAGAACCCAATCCTTGCCCCAAAGCAAATCATGCAAATTATGATGCAAAAGATATTGTCCGAAATAGTAATAGTGGCTAGAAGAATATACACATCAATGTGTCTCAATAATCTGACTGAGATCAGAATACTTCTTTATCTATGGAGTCCAATGGAATTCATAGTTCTGAGAAGAATAATACATTTTCATGTAAAACAGGGTTTTTGGGTTGGGACTGAATTAACGATTGGTGTGTATTTATCGTTCAGGATTTGATAATTGATAGGTGTAGTACCGAGAGGATATCCCACCACCGCTGTTGAATCTCATTCGGAATTTATATTTTGTTTGGTTTACAAAGAAACCACCTCACAAATTTTTATTTTGTGAGGTAATTTCCATTTCCCCTCCCTGTGACATCTTTAAAAACTTCTCATTCCCGGGAGAACACGGCAGAGGCCAAGAGCGCGAGGCCGACAGTTCAAGAGGAACTACTGTTCTCGCTGGGAGTTTGTGGCAACACACTGAACGGTCTCATCCAGCCTGACGGTGGAAAAGATCTCAATATCACATTATTCTTTCATAGCTCGCCTTCGCGGAGCTCCCTGTAACTCACCCCTCTGCTCTCAGATCACCTGGCCAGATAAGACACATATTTGCCGAGCTGTTCACCACCTTGGGGCTCTGCTTGCATCGGAGTCGACCGCCATATGTCACAACTCATTCAGAGACTTTCAGGTAAAGACACTGCTTATAATTCTCATTCAAATTCATAAAAATAAAAATCTCAATGTTTTCATGGGCTTCTCCTAGCAGTGTCAGTGTGCTAGCTGAGGGAATAAAATGGCTGAATGCAGTTTCCTTTAGCGGTTACTCTGGTTTTTCTAATCGTCTGTGTCAAAGGTGCGGTGAGTGACACGGTCTCGCATCAAACAGCACTAGTTGGTAGTACCAGAGATCCTACCAGGCAGATGGAAAAGAAGACGACCTTGCATTGGTGTTGCTAAATTAGTCATGGCTGAGCAAACCACTCCATTGACATTTACTGACCACTGACGTCACCAACACCACCTGAACTTCAAAACACTTAGCTATTATGCCACCCACATTACTTAAAATACCATCTAATGTGAGAAGAACACATATTTGAACATGGGTCATGTAACCCTCAAGACATATACAAATGCGGTTTGGCCAGATAAAGCCAAAGGAACAATTTTAACAAATAGAAAATGTAATTATTCATACAAATATTTATAATGCCAATTGCAATTGCCAACGGTTTCCACCTGAAGAGCAGCTGATTTATATTGTGCACTATTAAGGCAGCAATATTAAGGATTAGTTTAATACCAAATTATTTCATGTTTAGACTTTAGTTTTTTTATCTTATGGTCATTATTTTGACGCTTCACTGTACGTTCCAATATTCAAATCTATTCTCAAAATCAAATGCAGGCTGTAGCCTTGGCTTGTTTAGAAATTAGGGAAATAACTGTCGGTTTAATGACTCAACTCCAATTTCCTTGGTACACCTCCATTTTTTCCAGTTCATTCAATGAGCACACTTACCATCAACCACAATTTATTAAAATTGATATTTGAGCATTCTACTTATTCCCACCGCATTCCCAAATTAATAGGTTGCAAGTCTAACAAAATATTTCCCAATATTAAACCTAAAAGGTCTACATGTAAGCTGATTTGAGTCTGTAGCCCTCAAAGAAAATTTGGATCAAGTTGCAAACTCTGTTAGCCGCTATATATAGCTGACTGGGATGGATCTCACACACACACACACACACACACACACACACACACACACACACACACACACACACACACACACACACACACACACACACACACACACACACACACACACACACACACACACACACACACGATTGATTGACAGAGGTTGTATTGAGACTACCCATCAACAAATTGAAGCAAAGCCTATGCCATCTCATATTCAACAGGCACACAGCAGCGTGTGTGTATTTCAGTTGTACATGCAGTAAAAAAAAAAAAAAAGTATTGATATGTTAAAGAATGAAACAAGCAGTGTTCAAACGTGACGAAACCTGAAGTGGACGTACAGCCTTCGTGGAGCAACCTCCAGTCCACTCCATCACAACCATGAAGTCCATGACAAGAGAATGTACATCTATTTTATATTCTCTTCCTTTTTGTTAGGCATGTGGTTAGCAAATGCACTCTAGCCTCCCAATAGCTACTGGGACTATTAATAATGTATAACATAGTATTGCTGGAAGGAGCACAGGTGAAAGAGAAAAGAGAGAGACAGAGAGGGAAGACAAGCGCAGTCGCGTAAATCATAATTCACAGGTAATAACAACAGTTGCATGTCATGTCATGTCATGCGGCGGTAAGTGCATGGTCGTTGAATCCCTGTGGCTGAGTTGCTAGACTACGTATACGGTAGGAGTGACAGCTCTGGTCATGTATAGCCTGTCACTGGGTCTCAGTTAGCCGTTTAGCTGCAAGCGTTCACATTATCACTCACATTAGCTCGCCGCCTAGCTAGTAGTAGTAACGTTAGTTGTTGTTGACACATGTGGAAGGGAAATGTGGCATAAAGCACAAACAAAACCAGTGCAATGACGATGACGATGGACATTAAGTGTATGCGTGTTGAGGGGGTAATGAGAAGTCACATGCCCCCCACCCCCATGATGTGATGTGATGTGATGTGTCACCCCCCCCCCTCCCCTCCACCAGTAATCATTAAGTGAAGACTGGAGCTAGCGGCTAACGTAGCATGCTAAGCGCTAGGTACACTGACGTCGCCGTCAACCGACGCTAGCTAACGGGGCTTTAAACTTTGTTTAACGGAGACTTTTGGGAACAGAAAGTTAACATGTACACCGTTTCACGAAAAAAGCGATCAAATGAAACAAGAGAAGCCACAGCATTATGCTAACAGTAGTTCTTTTTTTTTTTTTTTTTTTTTTAGAAATGATGGCTACTCAACCCGCTGTTACGCCGCCGCTGTCTTGAGACGAGAGAGGCCGATGTCAGAGACTGACGGCCGGCCGACATTCCCCGAAGTGTCCGCCGCTACCACTCTCTCATTCCGCCCGTAGTATACTACTGCGCAAGATGGTCCCAGTGATAGTCGACGAGGAGTCCAATGGTTAAATGGCTAGTGTTTAAGAAAAAAACCTTTCTTTCTCCTTTTAGGTTGAAGTTTCGATTTTTGACGGAGGACGCGTCACCTTGCAGCGGTTCATGACTCCCCACTCTTTCTTGGAGATATAAAAGAGGGCAGGACGATGCGTTTCACCGGGAGTCCATTGAATATCACTAACACACACAGACACGGACAATAATTGGCGTGGCCCCACAGGCACTCTCCTATGTCACTGTAATGGTTATCACACGCCAGACTTGGTCATCGACAGAAAGAGGCATTACACCACATTCTACAACTATAGAACAATAACATAAATATATATGTATCACATGTAAAAATGAAATAATAAAATAATGAACACACATGTGTTGTCAATCTCTAGGTTCTGTCTTTTATTATATGACAAAAAACTGGAAAATACAGTAAAACCCATATTATTACTCTGAATAGAAATCTGTCGTTTAGGGAATTCAAATAAACGGATTAATTAACTAATCAGTCGATGAAAGCGTTGTCTCCTTAAGACTACCCTGTTGTGCACATTCAACTGCAGCAGCACGCCGACATTTCCACATCACAATTCAGTTAGTCTGTGGACAAGGACATACTGAGTGGGAGGGTTTGCCGTGTAATTAAGTGGCTGCATGATAAAGTTTATATTCCGTTGTTTCTTGTTGCAAAGCCAACGTGGCTCTGATTTCTCGCGAGAGGACTCCCTCTGGTGGAAGAAATTCCCTCACGTGAACTGTCCAAAATGACTGAATGATGATTAGTGTTCACTTTTTGGTATTTCATTTGCCTTGATTTGAAATGTTGCCATTGATACGAGAATAGTGCGTTGTGAGTGACGAATGCCTTTGTAATGTAATCAAAACAGATTTGTAAATCTGGAGATGATTTTCTGAACAAATTGTAGGGCGATCGTCTCACACAGACAGAAACACACATACGCACATGCAACAGCAG